>NC_056743.1:1940862099-1940994796 GCF_019279795.1 Protopterus annectens
TAAGATTTTACACCGCTATACTATGTCCTTCCATATCACTGTTGCAGTATTCTTTACATAAGGGTGTTATGGTAAGATTTTTACACCGCTATACTATGTCCTTCCATATCACTGTTGCGGTATTCTTTACATAAGGGTGTTATGGTAAGATTTTACACCGCTATACTATGTCCTTCCATATCACTGTTGCAGTATTCTTTACATAAGGGTGTTATGGTAAGATTTTACACCGCTATACTATGTGCTTCCATATCACTGTTGCAGTATTCTTTACATAAAGGTGTTATGGTAAGATTTTACACAGCTATACTATGTCCTTCCATATCACTGTTGCAGTATTCTTTACTAAAGGGAGAGTACAAAAGCTCAAGAGGAAAGGGTGGAGGAAAAAGCAATTGAGCTCTCCAGAAAGCCATGGAGAATGGCTCTGGCAAAACATGCCCTAGACTTAGAAATGACATCCAATTTGTAATGTTTAGTGAAAGTATCACAGAAGTCCATGTAGGCACTTCAAGAATAGAGCTAGTATCTCATCCCTTAAAGAAAGCACCAGGTGAAGCCACAGCCCTTCTGGAATGTGCCCTTACAGAAGAGGCAAGGGTCTTACCATGATTCACATAACAAAATGAAATTGCTTTACAAATCCAAGTAGAAAATGCCTATTTGGAAACAGGCAACCACAGAGCCCTGGGATGAAAGGAAACAAAAAGATGGTTTGACTTCCTGATGGCTTTTACTTAGACAAGACTAAACCTAAGTTGTCTCTGAACATCTAGGATGTGCAGCACCTTCTCACTAAATTTCTGGGGAGATGGAAAGGTAGGTAGGTAAATGAATGGACTGATAACTCATTGACTACCTTGAGCGTAAAGGAAGGGTTGGTACGCAAGGGCACCCTGTCCTTATAAAAAAAAAAAAAAACGATGAGTGAGACCATTGGGGCCTGGAGCTCATATACACATCTGGCTGAAGTTAAAGCAAGTAGAAGTATTGTTTTCCAGGAGCACTGTTGCAGGTAAGCTAATGACACTGGCTCAAAGGGGGGGGGTTCAGCTTTTCCAGTACAAAATTCAGATCCCAGAGAGGAGGGGTAAATCTCCTGGGAGGACTACTATGAAGGACACCTTTAAGAAATTGTTTAGCCTCAAATCTGCTAGCTAGAGGGGTGGGTAGAGGCAGACAGACAGAAATAGCTGACATGTGGCTTTCACTGAAGTGTAAGACAAGCCAGCATTGAGCAATTCACACAAAGAATGAACTAAGAGGACTTTCACTGATTGTGGATCCTGGTTTCACAAGAAACACCAAATTGAAAACCTTTTCCGCTTAAATAGGCGATTTTCTGCTATTGGCTTCCCTGGCCTCCTGCAGGACTCTTCGCATGTCCTCAGAGAACAGCTGTCTGAAAGGAATTAAAACCTTATCACCAACAGAGTCAGCTGGAGGGTACACAAGTGCGGATGGAAGAGAGTTACTTTGTCTTGAGTGAGAAGGTCCATCCTGTGAGGTAACTTGTGGTAACTGCCCTTGGCTAAATGCAGGAGAAGAGGAAACCAATGCTGTCAAGATTTTTGGATTGTTCTGCTGAATTTTGAACATGACTTTCGGAATGAGTGGAAGGGGAGGGATTGCTCACAGAAACATCCCCTTCCAATAGAATGAGAGGGCATACACCTTCAAAACCAAAGGATGTGGATCTCTGGCACAAAATTGTGAAAGTTGTCTGTTCATGGGGGAAGCAAAGAGATCTACTTGAGGTATACCCCACTGGTAGGCAATGTTCAGAAACACATCCCTTTGAAGCATCCATTCGTGGGACTGTATTAGTGACCTGCTCAAGGTGTCTGCCACACAATTTTGGTGGATGGAATGTACACTGCGTGAAGAATCACCTTATATTGGACTGCCAGCTCCCAAGCCTGGAGTACCTGCCTGCATAGTAGGTAGGATTTGGTACCCCCTGCTTATTCACATACCAGAAGAATGTCATATTGTCTGTGAACAGCTTTAAAAGTTCTGGGAGAAAGAGAGGATGAAAGGTTTGAATGGCTAGCAGCAGCATCCTCATCTCCCTTTAACTGATGTGTTGCCTTTGTTGAGGGAGGGACCATACTCCCTTGTGCTCTCAAATTTCCAAAGGCTGCCCCCCCCCCGGCCCACATCTGAAGTGTCTGTGAGCAGCTCTTGGGTTGGTGGCAGAGGGTGAAAAAGGCTGCCCCAGGTTGAGTGACACTTGTTGAATCCACCACTGGAGTTCCTTCTTCAGACAGATGATGAGAGGAATTGTAAACTCCAGAGTATGTAAATGCTACATCCAAACTGACTTTAAGAACCACTGGAGTTTTTTCATGAGAAGTTTGGCCAGAGGTAGCATTGGAATGGTGGATGCCATGAAGCCCAAAGGCCTGAGAAACTGGCTGAAATGTGGTGCAGAGGTAAAAGGCTTTGGAAGTAGAAGACAACGTCCTGGGTCTTCTGAGGAGGTAGAGACCCTCATGAGGTCTGTCTGAATCCTGCACCCCAGGAAACTGTGATCCTGAGAGGGGGTGAGAATGGATTTTTTTGTGGTTTATGGTGAATCCCAGACTTTGTAGAAGGGGAAATGGCAATATGGATGTTTTGCTCCAAGATCTTTAAGAAGGTTGCCAGAAAGAGAAGATCGACCAGATAAGGGAAAACGTGAATGCCTTGAAGCCTGCCGTAGGCAATCACAGGAGCTAGACATTTTGTAAATACCCCTGCTGCAGTAGAGAGTCCAATGGGCAAGGCAGAGAACTGAAAATAAAAGGAAGTCACAGAGAAACACAAAAATGCCCTGCAACTGGGGTGCAGTGGTTTGGGCAGTCAGAGGGAACCAGGCTTGTCAGGAAAAGCCTGCTTTTGAGCACGAGTTGCAGGGGAAGTCCTGGGCTAGTGAGGCCTCCTACCACCCTTTTTTGATTTTGGTGGAGGAGGGTGGGAATGTCTACATACAAAAGCAGGTTTTGCTGGATAATTTCATTGAAATTTAGGCACTGGGAAACAAAAATTTGTTTCAGTTCCTGCAATTCCTTACCTTTCTCTTGCAGGGACTAAAATAAGTTAGCAGCTGCACGGCCAAACAATGCAGAGTTTTCCAAAGGTGCATCCTAAAGTTTAGATTTAATGTCCTCTGGTAATGGCTGGAATCTTAACCAGGAGAATCTTTTTAAAACAGAGCCAGAAGCAGCTGCCATGGCAGAAGCCTCTGCAGCATCATAGCTGCAGTTGGAGTGGAGGGCTACTTGAGAGGAGGCTCCAAGCAGGGATGTAGACAAAGTCTTATTCTCTGAGTCAAGCAAATCTAATGACCAGAGAAAGCTAAGACAGAAACTCTAGGGCAAATTTGGTCATGTGAGTTTGGTAATTAATGGCCCTAAATGCCAAGGTGGCAGAGGTGTACACTTTCTTGCCCAGCCTTTCCAGGATCCCGCTGTCATTATCTGAGGCAAGGAGAGAGGTTGAAGGTAGTAACCTGGATGGTTTGTCTGAAGCCACAGAAATAACTGATGGATCTGCTGAAGGACATCTGAACAGGAACTTGGAATCCTCAGATACCTTGTAAAATCAGTCAGACCTGTTAGGAGCAGGAGGCTAGGAATCTGCAGTCTGGGAGGTGGATGCAAAGGCATCTAGAAATGTAGGCAACACAGGAGGAATAGCTGAAGGACTAGGGGATTCCAAATGAAGAAGACTGTAGTATCCCTTTTGCAGTTCAGAATCCTGAGTGCTATCCCATTTAAAATGATCCCTCATTTTGACCAGGGTCTCTCCAAAAGAGAGTTCTTCCATGGGTGAATCAGTCCCATTGGAGTCCTCCTTTGGGGAGGGATAATCTAACAGGGAGGGGATCTGAGAGGAAAAAGCCAAAGACTCATCTACTGAGGATGCCTCTTCACCTGATGAAACCTCTTCCCTAATCCCTTTATGTGAAGAAGCAGTGCAGGGGGCAGGGACTGAAACACCCAAAGGGGTCTTAAGGGCCATAAGGGCCTTGAAAAGGCCTTGGGTGAATTGTTGCCAATCACTTTGGGGGTCTTTGGGGGGGGGTGCAAGTGTTTAGTCTTCTGCTTCTTCTTTTGATGTAGGTCTGCCCTATGTATTGTAGGAGGTCCAGATGTAGGCCTACATTCAATAATAGCAGAGTGAATTTCCTCCTGCACAAGGATCTGAGGTATCCCCTTAGGATCTTCTGGGATCATTAGCTTAGGTTCCCCCTGTGCATGGATGCCTGCTCCCTGCTCAGATTCTGAGGACATGCCTGTGATCGGATCCAAGATGGCCTCAACATCAGGCTTAGACTGTGAACCAGAACCAGGAAATGCACATACCTCCGGGCTCTCATCCACCTCAGGAGAGACATCCATATTAAGAGGCAGAGAAGAAGGCTCAGGCTTTGGCTTTTTGGCCTTCTGCTTCATAACCAATTCAACCTCAGACCCCGAGGATCCCTCCATCGCGATTTTAGATAGCAACTTTAAGTGCTGATTTTCCAAATAAATGGCTATGGAGGAAAGTCTACTCTTTAGAATCTTGGACACAAAGGCCTGACAAATGTGACAAGATTTGTAGTCATGGGATTGCCCTAGGCAGAACAAACACTGGAGATGACTATCATTATGTGGAATTTATCTTCCACACTGGCATTTGCCTTTTTTGGTTGACATGAACCATACCACAAAACAGTCGCAAAAGAAACAAGAATTCCCCAACGGGGTAGCTATCTGAGAAAATCACTGGAACACAGCTAATGACTCGGCAAGCAGACCAACATTCAATGTGGCATTCAGACTGGCAGCAAAGAAGTTCTGAGGTCGATGTGTGCATACACTGCTTTTATAGCCAATGCACGACAACAGCCTACATGTGACGTACCACACATCCTACAGTAGTGAAAGGCTTTTGTATACTGGTCAATGTTGGGTCACCTATGGTTCAGAACTCCCTCATCTAAGAAATACTGCAACAGATGAATAAAAGGGCATTATAATTTACCTCTATTGCCTTTGTTTTAGCTTCATTAATTTTGTATCCTGAAAAGCTTTTAAACCGTCTCAAAATGTTCCATAACACTGTAATGTCTCTTTCTGGTTTTGTCAGGTATAAAATAATATCATCTGCAAATAGAGCCAGGTATTCTTGACTACCATACCAATTATATTCTTGAATTTCTGAGTCCCTTATTTTCTTTGCCAGTGGTTCTAAATATAATGGAAATAAGAAGGGAGAAGAGGACACCCCTGCCTGGTTCCTCTGCTCAAGGAGAAATTATCAGAGAAGACTCCACCCACTTTAATTTTGCCTCCAATCCCTCATATATCCTCTTAATCAACCTTATAATATTTTCAGGAAATGCAAATGCTTCCATTGCCCTTCTCATAAAGTCCCAGCTTACTCTGTCAAATGCTTTCTCTGCATCAAGACCCACCAACAACAATTGTATTTTTCACATTCTGCTTCCCTCTGGATCATCAATGTTTTGTTAATATTGTCAGATGTTTGCATCCCCTCCACAAAACCACATTGATCCATATCTAGCAAGTTTGGTATCACATTTGCCATTCTTTTAGCCATTATAGACATACACACATTATAATCATGGTTTAGTATTGAAATAGGCCTGTATGAAGCTGAATCCGTTGGATCTTTGCCCTCTTTAGGTATTACAGCTACTACCACTTTCCTTCAGGATATTGGCTCTTAAAACACTGTTAAACAAAACCTTCTAGATCTTTATTAGTTTTTTTATGTCTAGGACATTGAGCCCCTTGTGGGGGTGCAGACTATCTGTTCCAGAGCATTTGTACTGACAAACCCTGGGCAAGCATGTTCATGTATGTCACCCGTCTGATGGAAGGATAGTTGAAATCTCCTATGACTAAGTTGCTGAGCTGTATGGTGAGTGACTCCAGTTAGTCCAGGTAGGCACTGTGCTTTTCATGATTCATGCAGGGGGACCTATAGCTAGCAGTGATTTGCCTGTAGTTAATTGGACATGGAGTAGTTTGAGATAGTCGTACTGTATGACCAGAAACGAGATGTACTTGGCTTTAATGAACATGGATACACCTCCACTTTTGGTTCTTTCAGACTCATTTTGAGGTCTGAATGTGTGGAAGGCATTGTAGCCTTGCACAGCCGGGATGCCCTCTGTGGCATTGAACCATGTCTCAGTGACTGCACAGATGTCAGCATCTTCCAAGGTGAAGAGTGCTTTGAGGAGGGAGTGCAGTTTCATGGTTAGACTCTTAGCATTAAGCAGCAGAACCTTGAGTCAGAAATGTTGTTGTTTTGACATTGCCTAGAAAAGGCAATATAGAGGAGGTAAGTGCCTCTGCCAGTATCTGAAAGCCTAGAGGAGATAAGTGCAGACCATCTCTGACAAAGCAGCGTGATCTGCTGACCATACCTTCCCAGGCTGACAGATACTGGATCCCCCTGAACTGACACCACAAGCTGAGCCAATTGTTGAAGATGAACATTTTTTGTTTATATTGTGGCATCATCTTAGGTGAAAGTAAAATGCTGCTTTGGTCTAGGGTCATACCTGCCTGGGACACATAATCTGAGACTTCAGTCATGTCTCTCTTCATATAGTCCAGAGAGGTATGTCTCAAATCATTCATCCCAACATGGACTATGACAGAGTCATAACGGTACTTGTTGAGTGACTTCAGTGCATGTGTGATTTGACAGATAGTGGTGCCTGACCATGACCTTAGCCTTGTCCAGCCTGGGGGATATCTGTGTGCTTCACTATGGAGTTGCATATGACCAAGACATTAGATTTTGAGGTGTTTTGACTTAGGGGCCTATTTGATGAGACACTGGTGTATGTGTTACTATGTGTAGTGGTTTCTATTTCCAAAGCATTGTGTGCAATTGATTTACATTTGGGAGGTCTCTGATCTTTTGGTAGGCTTCTAGTGAGTACCTCCACATATGTGGGTTTATGTGTCATGACCTCATTTTGTGTGAGAGGTGAAATGTGTGTGTTGACAACCTGTATGATGAGCAGTTTGTTGTCACTTGAGATAATTGATTCCAATTTCATAGTGTAATTACATCCCTCACATAAGGTATTTGTTTGTTTTAGGAATACATTGTTGTCAGTATACATGAGGCAATTACTACATTGCCTCAGGATGCCCATGCCAACCAGGCTGGCTGTTGAAATGATGGGAAAATGCCCATCCGTTATAGCATGTTTTTACCATATGTACTATTAGGGAAGTAAGTGGTCTAATTCGATCAGTTTTTGTACTAGGACTAACAAAGGTGCTTGTTCTATCGAAGGCTATGGATGATAAGTACATCAATAACAGCCTAAATTCATATAGATTCAAGCTAAAACAGCGACTACATAAGTCAAGCGACTGTCCCCGTAAAACAATGTAATTACAAACAACTATGCTACAAGTCCAACATTCATCTTTCTTTTCTGTTCCTGTTCTACTCCACATCGCTATCAGTTTACAGTCCACATTACTTATACCTCTCCTCTCAAATTCATACTGAGCCTAAACCTTTTATCCCCCATTATATCCACGACACCCACATCGCAGACTCGTTATTGTATACCTTATCTGTACCATCCCTGCTATCACCCACCATCTTCTTTTCACAAAAGATATCTATATTCTGTTGCACTCTACTTATACCTAAAACAGCTGTCACTTTTCTACATGTAAATATGTACATATGAAAATATTGATAAACACTGCCAACTAACAATATTGACAAATGTAAAACAAGGCCAACATATTCTTTCACTGGAAATGATTTACAAACAAATGCTTATCCACCACTGGATCTTTATCTATGGCTGGTTCTGTTTCTCTTCTACATTTATTTTTTCTCGGCATTCATTCTCTACATTGTTGCATACGACTCTATTATTTATCATACTATTGCATAATATTGTACTGTAGTATTGTATTACATAGTAGTATATGGAGCTTTCCTCCCCAGGCCTCGCCTGAAAAGGGGTTACTCACCCAGTCGAACTTTCCCAGTAACCAAATGTCAAATAAAATAAATGTGACAACACTACGCAGTGCACCCATAGTGCAGTAGGGAAGCGCAGTGCACCCATAGTGCAGCAGGGAAGCTTAGGAAGGTACTAACGGCAGATGTCTTATGAAAAATCGAGTTTCAAGGCTTTTGCATTTATGCAGGGTACCGCTAACTAACCCCTGTTGCAATGTGTGCTGCAACACACAAATGCGAGGCTTAAATACAGGTGAAATTAAACCACTTTAAAGCTGATCTATCAATAGGAAAGCACACAATGAACGTTCCTCCAGCAATCCCCAGCTCAGACAACTCTTCCGCCACAAGAGTGCAGGGGAGCCCTTCTTAATGTAAGATGGTTGGTTTAGTGCTCAAGTGTATCAATAATAGGCTAGATTCACCTAGATTCAGCAGCATTGTACAGAAGTGTGTGCTTCTGCCTAATAATTCTAAGCTTATAAGGGTGATGATTTAACAATGTATACAGAATTAATACAACTGGTGATGTCTTACTAAAGTATATGCTGGTCATTCACTTGATACTGCACCCTCCACCTCCTCCCCCAACCTCCACTCTGACTAGGGTGTGGTACCTGACTGAAAGTTCAGCCATCTTGCATGTGTAGTTATTATTGTGAAATAAATTACTATCTTTTACAGTTATACTAATAAATAATTTTCTGGCTTACACAAAGTCCTTCCTTTTAAAATCTATCTGTGTGTAACTAATACTTAAGTTACTGCAACAGTACATGCAATTATTATGGGGAAATGCACATTTTCTTTGATTTCTGTATAAATACTTGAACAAGTAGTTGTAAGTGTGCACCACCTTTTTGTCTTTTTTGACAGCTCAAATCTACACCTCCCCAAGTCAGTCACCACTAATATTGCTAAATAATAAAATCCACGGTATCCCAGGAGTAGAAGATATTTGCATGCTAAGTTCTGAACCATGTTAAGGTTACTAATGTATATAGAAACTGCCAGAAAATGTGACTTGTGCAGCAGTAGTGTTTATATGTGTGTACGCACACACCCAGCTGTGACCTGACCAGATGATCAGTGTGGTAGGTTCTAATTCTGAGTAATGTAGCTACAAGTCAGCATTTCATCTGTTATCTGTCTTATGACTCTGCAGGCTGTTGTGTTAAGTAAAGGATATGCCTGAAATGAGAACTTGGAATGGAAAGTACGTAGCAGGCTCAATAAACTGTACATGCTTAAACAGGAAAGCTTCCTATGTCAAATGTACCTTACATTCATGAAGGAAAAGGTGAAGAAAGTTAGGCATGCCACAGTGTTTAAATATTTATTTATTTTCTTGTGTGTGTGTGTGTGTGTGTGTGTGTGTGTGTGTGTGTGTGTGTATGTGTGTTTGTGTGTGTGTGTGTGTACGTGTGATTTACTTTATTTTTCTGTTTTGGTATTATATATATATATATATATATATATATATATATATATATATATATATATATATATATATATATATATATATATATACACATATACATACAGAGATGTCTTGATTGACATCACCACTACACGTTCTCCGGTTTGATTCTCAACCAGGGTGCCTTCTGTGCAGAGTCTGTATGTCCTCCCTGCGTTCGTGTGGGTTTCCTCCGGGTGTTCCAGTTTCCTCCCACATCACAAAGACACATATCAAGTGCTTCTCCCCGGGCCTCCTCTGAAAATTGGCTCATTCCAATCGGACTTTCCAGTAAAGAAATGTTAAATAAATAAATAAAGGCTGGTCAAACAGGACAATGCACTTGAGCTTCTCCACGTTCAAATCACCATGAGCAAAATCCCATACCAGTTCCTGGAAAGCTATAGGTCCCCCTCTATGACCAAGAAAACGCATAACACATATTTAAGCTTACTGAAACACTCAGCCTTTAATCCAATATCATATTCATTGGGGACTTTAATTACCCTGCTACTAACTGTGAATCATATACAGCACCAAACGTGCAGGCACAGAGATTCCTGGATTTTGTAAACACAAACTCCCTGGACCAGATTATCAATAGGCCAAATATGGGAGCAAACATACTGGATCTAGTCATCAGTAAGACAGGAGAGCCCTGCAAATTCCTTAGTGTAATGCCCTCTCTGGTAAGGTCAGACGACAAGACAGCCTACTTTGAAGTAAAAATAAAAGTCAGAAACCCAGCTAACTCTGGAATGTTCAAGAACTACTTTAAGGCTAACTTTCTACTATTAAGTGACAACCTGGCAAAATGTCAAGTCCCCCTAAACCCTGAAAACACTGCTGCCTGCATTAAACTTTTCTCAGAAACCCTATATAAGCATGTTAATAGCTTCATAGATGCAGCTGTTTGACAAATGTGTGGAGAGGGGGTCAGGCTACCACCATGAGTAAGTACAGAAGTAACTCAAAAACATGGCACCCTGCTGGAATCACAACATTAATAAGCTGTATAGCAGAAGGAAGAAACTCATGGCAAAAAGTAAGGGGTGCAGCACCCAGCAGGATAAAAGCACTCTCGTCAGAAGACAAATAAAGACTAACAAAGACAAATATGAGGTATATTTGGCTTCCCAGTCCAAGAACAACCACAAAGCATTTGTTTGCTATGCCTGCAACCTCAGAAGCAATAAACCATTGTGTGCAGATCTCATCCCTAATGAAGCCACCTATACTGAGGACAAATGTAGGTTTTGTAAAACAAAATTGGAAACATTCACACATCTTGTTGCTGGTTCTGATATACTAATGGCAGAAGAACTGCATACTTAAAGACATAATAATGTGGCAAGATTGTTGCATTGGGGATTGTGCAAACATTATAATATTGAAGTAGCTAAAAAACACTGGAAACATGGGCCATAAAGAATTATAGAAAATTATGAAGTTTATATCACATGGGATCACCTGTTACCAACAGTTCAAAAAATAGATGCGAGAAAACCAGATGTAATGATCCATGAAAAGAAGACAAAAGTAGCATTGATTATTAAAATCACTACACCCAGTGACTACAGTGTCATAAGTACAGACAGACACAAAGTCATAAAATACCAGGATTTACAGGCAGAAATGAGGGCAATGTGGAAGAAGGATACCCAGACAGTTCCAATAGTAGTAGGAGCAATGGGTCTTATAAAAAAAGAATTTCCAATCATGCTTAGATATGTTACCGATACATGTAACTCCATATGAATTGCAGAAGGAGTCATTACTGGGCATACAGCAGGTGCTACAAAGAGCACTTCTGGCTGACATCAAAGATTGAAACTATACTAATTTCATGAACTTTAATCGTACTTTGACTTAGTAATGGGGTCGATTCCTGTCATAGTATTAGAAATCCAAAAGAGTTGGAGAAATTAAAAAAAGCCAGAAGATATAGCAAGCCTACGAGCAGACAAATTCAGCTCTAACTTTACCCTCTCAACCTCAGCCTCCCCTCAGGAAATACCATCAAATATAACTTCCCTTACTATAACTAGGGAACAGGTCCTCAATTATGTCTTTAAGGCCAAGGACAATGCCTATATGAGACCAGACAATATACCAGGCAGGCTTCTAAAAACCATGAAACATGATCTATCAGGCCTTCTGGAATTGCTATTTAACTGTAGCCTCCAAACAGGCTTCATGCCTCATGAATGGACAACAGCAACAGTCATCCCTCTGCAGAAAGATGGGCCATCTACAGACCCTGGAAATTACAGTCCCATAAGTCTCACTAGTTTTATATGCAAAGCCATGGAACAAATTACCATGGAAATGATCAATAATGACATAGGAAACCGCCAGACACTGGACCCATCTCAATTTGGTTTCGTCAAAGGCAGGTCATGCCTACTCAACCTGGAAATGGATGAGAGCAAAACAGTTCACACTGTCTAACCTTGACCTGGCCAAGCCATTTAACATAATACCCCACTCGGGTATTGTTGACAAACTCAAGAGGGTAGGTATAAACTCTTATGTCACCCAATAGATAGCCACAGACAGGATCTAGAAAGCTAGAATTTGGGAGTTCACCTCTACAAGAGGCCAGTGACCAGCACAGTCCTTCTGGGATCAGTCCTGGAACCACTCCTTTTTGGCATCTACTTCTGTGAAGTCAAGGCTAAAGTTAAGGACTTATGGCTGACAAAATTTGCAGATGATTGCAAATTAGGATCAGTCATATAATCAACCACCGACAATAATGTTCTCCAGTGAGGGGGTGACACAGATAAATAACTTATGTCAGAGCCATGGTCTAAAACTAAATGCAAAGAAATACTTAATAGTATCCTTCAGAAAGTAATCCACCCCTGGTATTTATCACATTGACAACACAGCCCTAAGAGTCAACCCAATAGTCAGGGACTTAGGAACCCATGTAGACAATAATCTGGCCTTTTACCATCACACATCTACAGAAATAAGGAAATCATTCTATGTTGTGCAACATATAAACAAAGGTATGGCATATTGGTCCAAGTTGGTCATTATTCCACTGTATTCAGTATTCTCAGACCTATCACTGAGTACAATGCCCCTTTGGTATGTACCTAACCAGGCATATCCCACAGTTAGAACATCCACAGAGGCTCATCACTAAAAGAATATGGGTCAAAAGGAGCATGCCCTGTGCATAAGAAACTTAAAAACCTATGCCTGTACTCTGCACCTACAGAATATTTATGGGTGATATATACCTGGTATACAAGGCATTGTCAGACCCCACCCTGACCACAAAACATACAGAACCAGAATTACCCATTCTAAAGGCTTAAACGTGATATAAATAGGACTTGCTGGAGAAACCGGTTTGTATCCCAGAGACGACCCGTTCTTTGGAACAGTCTCCCCATCCATGTGAAACAGAGTTCCTCCCTAACCCAATTCAAATATAACGTGGACAACTGGATATGGAACTAAAACATCATCCCTGATTTGCCACCTGTCTCTAATGGACACAGGCTGCCTGTAAATGGTTCGTCTCCCAAGCCTCTGCTTGTAAATGTTTCACCTTTCAAGCTCCTGCCTACACTTATCAAGGGCAACAGAGCTTGTCACAGATTTGGGATGCATGGCTAGGCTTAAAAAGACCTCAGTGATCATTATCCTAGTACACACCTATGAACCTATATATATATATATATATATAGTTTTGGGAAGTTTGATGAGTAGATTGGAGTAGGTAGGTGACAGTATGTATGTGTTAGTTTTGTAAGTGGTGATTTTTGTAGGGATATGGTATGTGTGTTTCTTGCGTGTATGCTTTTGAAAATGTGCAGTAGAAGTGTGGGGCGCATAATGGCAAATTTGCAATTTTCTTTGTGGTAGTGCGACCTCTGAGTATATATATATATATATATATATATATATATATATATATATATATATATATATATATATATATAAATAATTATTGGGGGTGTGGGGCACAGCCCCCCCCACATGGGTGGTACTGGGGGGGGGGCTTGTTGCCCTGCTTAAACATAGTTTAATAGGTTGTTGCTAGTTTGTATGTTGGTGTGGTTTTTATTGTTAAGGGAGGAAGGTTGTGCTTGTGTTTCATTTTTCAATGTTTCAATGTTTTGAAAGTCTGCTAATTATATATATCTACTCCAAGATTGCACTTAACTACACTTGCACTTAACTACACTATGTGCAATCTTGGAGTTGATATATTTAATTAGCAGGGGGTGTGGGGGGCGCAGCCCCCCACATGGGGGGTGCATATATTTGGTAGAAATTGTTATGATTTATGTTGTTTAAGCTGAGTTTACGCATAATATGTGTTTTCAGTATTTTGAGTTTCAGTATTTTGAGTATTCAGTATTTTGAGCTTTCATTATTTTGGTTTCAGTGTTTTGAGTTTCAGTATTTTGATATTTCAATGTTATGAAGTGAATCCATATATGCACATATATATATATATATATATATATATATATATATATATATATATTATATATGTGTGTGTGTCTATGTGCATACATGTATCAGGCTAAGCTAATGTATGTGTTTTTATTTTTTGTAAGCATTGATGCTAAAAAACGTAAATCAGTTTTGAAGCTTGGAGGTGGTGAAAGGTGTATTGAATATGGATGAATAATCTTAATATAAAGCAATAGATGCATTAAACATTCTTCCCGTACATAGCAGTGCATTATTAGTAAAATAAAATATGATGCTTTTATTAGTTAAACATATTCAAGCGCAAGTATTCTGCCTTGAATAAATCACATTTCTTTCATATGTAGGTTAAACTTTGCTATCAAGCGCAATATATTCTTTCAGACATTAATGAATACATAGTTTTCTCAATAATACTTGTCAAGCAGCCCTTAATGAATTCATAGTGCTGACCTGACAGTAATTCTAAATATATTTTAATCTGTTGTTGCCAAAGAACATCTGTATGTACTGTAAACACTGATCTGATTTTAAAAACCTTCGGCTTCAGGAAGAGTTATGGCTGATAGCACTGCTGGTGTGATATTTTGGGTGCACATAGTTTTACCTGTAACACTTTTATCCACAGCTTTGCTTCTTTGCAGTGTCAGTTAAATGACAGTTGAAACAAATTACATTCTGTTTAATATTTTTACTGGAAGCTGCATTTGGTTTATGTGACTGATATTAGGGCCTGCAAAAATCTATGTCTCTTTTATCTGCCTTAAGAGGTTAGTTTCAGACAACATCTGTATCACTAGCAACTATACACCTGCTGTAACCAAAATAGGACTCTGTAGGTTCTGTCCTCTACTGAGTTAAGGAACAAGTGTATCTAAAGTGCAGGAAATAAATAAATGAATAACTCAGAAAATTATAATCGGGTTGCCGATCGTAAGCAAAGCTCAATAGGTGCATCTTGACATCCATGTTGAGATCACATAATTTTAAGTTACCATTGGTGAAACAGTCATAATTCTTTGTAGTGGATAGAGATTTATCTGCTCCATGTACCAGTAGCCACAGAAAAATTGAATAAGAAAAATGATGCTTTGCATTGATTTTGAAAGTCAGTAATGTAGCTGAGAACTACTTTATATCTTTACGTATTCTCTGTGTAAGAGAAGTAACTGGTTCTCAACTATATTTTACCAAATGTAATGCAAACAGCAGATAGAAACAAGAGTTGAAATTAACCAATTTCTTGTTCTGCTTGTATTGAGACTTTTTAAGCGTTGTTAAAGTCGGGTTCCGCTCTGTAGTACCGCTGAATAAGGATGTTATTTACCTGATATTTCAGCATAATAATGGTGCTCCATGCACTACAAATATTTAAAATTCTGCATGGAAGTGCAATGGTTCCCTACACACTGCTGCTTAAAGTGAAAAGTGGATAAGTCAGGCAGGCTGTATTTTTATAATGCAGTATAAAAATTTAAGGATGACTGTTAAGAAGAGCTTCGTATCCAGTCTGTTTCTCTTTCTTTTGAACCAGCATTTTACTTAACAGAAACATCTGATTAAAATAGTAATGCAAGTACTGTTGTAATAAGTGAAGCTGCAGATACTGACAGCTTCACAAATCAATGTTAATTGCCTGTTATAGTTTAATGTTCAAGTTTTGTGTGTGTGTGTGTGTGTGTGTGTGTGTGTGTGTGTGTGTGTGTGTGTGTGTGTGTGTGTGTGTGTGTGTGTGTGTGTACTCTCGCGCGCACCACATATTATTTGTGGATCTTTTCTGCTTTGGCCTTAGTAAATGGAGCAAGTCTTGCTAACAAAGTCTTAATAAAAAAAATATGTATGTTTACAAGCTGCTACAACATTTCTCCCCTGTTTTCTCTCCCACTTCATTCTCATATTATGGCCCCAGCTGGTCTGGACAGAGCCGCATTCTAATGTTTGCTGAAAAATAAAAAGCTCAGTTCATTTTAATGGGGGGTGATTTTGAGCACTTCTGCCGTCTTGTCTCCACTGTGCAATGTTGATGGATCACAGTGGAAAAGCCAACGGAAACATGAAATATGAGAAGACACCAACAGAAGGTAATGAGACATTAGTGCTGGAGCCTGGGGAGGATGGATCTCCAGGGAACTGTCACCTGATAACTAACAACTCTCATATGCAGGCATAAAAATTGATGGGAGCAAAGGCCATGCAGTCACTGCTGTTTCTGTGCTGTGTAACCAAGTATTTGTGCAAACTGTGTCTTTTAAGGGAAATGGCTTATACGTACTTGATGGCTGTATGTGATACAAGCTTATTATTGTCTGTACCATCCTTGCTACCCATACCTAACATCTCTACAAATGTTTATGTACTCCATGTACAAAATCAAAGATCATACAACTGTCTTAGACTGCTACTTTAAACTGAATGGCATCCCTGTTCCTTAAAGTAAAACCTGTGCTTGAATTGCATTATGTTTTTCCACTCCTTCATTATGGAATGAATTTATACTTGAACTACAGTGGTATAGCATGAGATTTGGTTTGGCAGAGATAGTTGCAGTATTTAAGTTTCTGGTATTTATTTTCTTTATGTGCACAAAACCATAACATAAGTTTTTACTGCTTATGATGCCTGGTTGCTGAAATGGTGCATCGTGTGTTACAGGTACCTTCTGCAAGCCTCTACTGCCATTGAAATCAGTGTTAATTTCCTTGTCACATTCCTCAATCATCTGTACTTACATACCCAGCCCAATCCACTCTGTCAGGAACTTTTTGCCTCTGGAACAGTGGAACACAAGGGTGATTTGATTCATTTTAATGGACCAACTTAGAGGTTACAGTATACATTATTTGAGCTTTTGGAGTACATTAGCCCTGCCTTCATCAGGAAATTTTGATGGGCATAGGCTATGGTTTCGTAGTTTGTTTTCCAGACATTATATGGAACACTGGAAGTTATACACATATAACTGTGAACTCTGAATACCGAGTGAAGTCATGTGACAGAAACACAGTCTAGTATTCTGTGTCATTGCTGGTTTCTGTACCGTACTGCTGTTGAAGATAGTTTCCTTAGTTCCATTTGTAATTGGGTCTGCCACCCCTTAATCCTCCAAAACTACCTGTCTTTTTAAGATGGAGGTTGTGGCAGGGTTAATGGGTCAACTGCACCCTTTATAAACAGAATTATCTAAAAAGCACCATAATTTGTTAGAATATTATGGGTCAATGGCTGTCAAACTGCTCTACCTCTGAAACATTCTGAGGGGTATGCAAATGCAGTGACAACATTCAGTGTTGTACGTTAACACCTGCTTCCCTTACATTCAACATGAGCAGATGTCTTGTGCTGACAGCCATGTACACTATATGTCATCTTGCACAAAAAGCTGAGACGCTTCACTCTTTCACTGCGATATTTCCATTGCTTGCTGCTGCAGTCCATGCTAGTGTGATTGATTTTGCAAGTTCTGCTCGTAAGCCTGAACTGTCTTGTCCTATTGTTATAGTTCTTTCCTAGTACGTCTTGCTGCACAGATCATCTCCACCTCACAGCATGACTTTTGTGCTCCTTTTCTGACAAGGCGCTTGACCACAGTTGGTGTTTGCTGACTGAGCTGCTGAGGAGAGAGTGTCTTCATTTGTTTTTCATCTATTTCTGCACAGGGTATGGCTTTCAGTTTTAGGTAGTGTGTTCATTACAGATTCAGGGTATCCAGGAAGCTACTCAGCATCCTGCTTAGTACTTCAAACATGTGAGCCACATACTTGTTAAAAGAACACCCTGAACACTGAACTCAACAGTCACACTACTTCTGGGGGGACTACTCCGTCTGTACTGCACTGCATTACCAAATGCTCATCTCTTTATAGATGGTCCTCAGTAACCACCAATAATGTGCCAAGTTAATAAGACTTCTCACCCCACTGACCACAGCTTGGAGCTCTTTGTGTACTGCTGAATAGACTGCCTAGCAATTTACAGATACATAAGCAAATGTCACCGACACATTCAACAATTGTAGAACTGCTTCAGAAACTCTTTGCCACAAAGTCAATTCATAAAGTAGTGGATTACTCACAAAATGCCATTGATTGTAATCCCACATCTCAAAAACTGTCAGGTACACACCTCAAAGAAACAACTAAATGGAGATGGAAATACTGGCTTCTGCAGTAAATATTATTCTTGTATGGTTGTTCATTCCCCTTAAGACCCTTGTCTGCAGCTGCCCATACCAGCATCTGTGTGTCTGAATTAAGCACAGGGGGTGCGTCCTCTGAGAACATGATGGCGATGAGTGGAGTTTCACAGGGACAGAACTTCTACTGTTCATTCTCTGCTTCTCATACCTCCATTTATTAAACAATGAATTATTTTTAGCAAATTGTGTGGATGATTGTAAGCTGTGAGTGGGGTCCAGTCTGGACTACAGGCACTCCAGCAAGAACTTACACTTGGCAATGGCTAGTGACCAGGTGTCTTGAGAGGTGTACCCAATAGTCCCTGTCCCTCTCCGTTGTAAGCTACAAGCTGTTGCACTGCATAATGCCCAAGACCCTCAATATAAGTTTCAAAAAGCTGCTACACTAACTTATCAGTTACTGCAGTAAGGTAATGCTGGAACTTTATGTACCAAAAATTGAGAGTTGAAATCCCTTTCCCCCTTTGTACTTGATTTTTTTCTCAGCCATTTATTTTTAACATACTATCCATGACGTTTAGTGGTGGTGTAAAGGACTAACATCCTCTATGGGAGGTGGGAGTGTACACGGCTGGAATCTTTTTAGTGCTTTTTAAGGCACACTACTTATCCTTGGTGTCTAATGGTTCCCCAGAATTCATTTTTGCTTTTTTAAATGGGTGCCTTTGAGGTGTGCCATACAGTGTATCCCTGGTGTCTAGAGTCACACCCACCCAGTGTAGTGTCACTGACAGAATGCTCCACATTTGAAAACGTTAACTTGTTTTAAACCCAGTTTGAACTGGATGAGGGTGTTTGGACCATCAGGGTTGTTTGATATGTTATTTTTTTCATTTATAAAAGATACAACAATATAAAAGGTTATTTAGAGAGAGGTTACAGTCAGCCCAAGTATAACGGAAATAAACCTAAGGGCATGTTCACACTTGGAACATGCTCTCTGTGCTAATACATTTTAGACACAGTTTATACTGCTGTGACCTCACACCTGAAAGTCATTTCATGTAAAGCAAGATACAGCTGTGTGCCACTATGAAGGTTATTTACTTGGCGTGTTATATTTCTTGTTTGGCATTTTATGTCGCAACAGCTAAGATTTCACTTAGAGCCAGGACTAATGAACACGTTCACAAAAAGAGTGACATCATGAACAAGTTATGTAAACATTCAAAAACATATGTAACCTTTAAGAAATGTTTATTTTTTTACATTAGAAAAAGTTAACAAAACTGGCAGTCTTGGGAAGACCATTTGAAGTACAGAGACCAATAATGGAATCTAGTTTTCAATGTTACACAAGCACCCAGGAATTAACGAACACATTTCAATAAACAGTGTACTTTGCCTTAGGGCAGCTAAATTGTCATTTTTTTAACATAATAACTGGAGGAAAAAGTATGTGTGTGTGTGTGTGTGTGTGTGTGTGTGTGTGTGTGTGTGTGTGTGTGTATATATATATATATATATATATATATATATATATATATATATATGTCACCTTTAAAAAATCCTGAAAGCTCAAAAATCTCAAAATCCATCCTGAACACACAAAATCCTGAAAAAAAAAAATCAAACTCATAAATCATCCTGAATCTCAACAAAACTGAAAAACACACTGATGTGTGATTGTGTGCGTGTGATTGCGGGGTGAGCAGGTCAGGTAAGTGTGCGGCAGTGTGGATGTGATAGATGTTTAGGATGTTAAGTGGGTTAGGTGAGTTAGGGTTAGGGTGGGGAGTGGGTGATTGGTTAAGTGAGTTAGGGTTAGGGGCACAGGTGAGTGAGTGTGTCGATGGATGTGGACCTTAGGGGGTGGTTAGGGGGTTTAGGGTGTTAGGATAGTAGGTAGTGTGTGATTGTGTAGTAGTGATGAGAAGGGGTAGGTCTGTGTTGGTGTCCTGTTGGTTTTTCAGGGCACAGGTTCAGTGAGTGTAGGTTTAGGACCTTTTTGAGGTTTTCAGGATTTGTGTTAAGTGTTTTGAGATTCAGGATTTTTGAGATATATATATATATATATATATATATATTATACTTTTTGTATCTGGTTGGAAAATATTTAACAATGTACCAATTTCAATTATGTTTATTTCAATGATGAAGTAAGAAACAGTTTTTATCTGGTTTATTTAGTTATTATTTTTTTAATTGTAGTTATAGTAGTTAGAACATGGTTGTTTGATTTTATACAAATGAATTATTTGGGAAATAGTTAATCAATGTTGGATGTACTATATAAGTTCTGATGAAATCCATGTATAAATTTTTAGACAAAAGCGCTTACCTTACTAAGCTGTTCTTCGAGCTGGTATACTCTTGGCATTTTTTTGTTTTTTATTCTATATGTTTACCATGGCGGCTACAGTTTTTTGAAATGATTTGGATATTACCTGTACAACTGTGATGCAGAATTTGCTGCTGGTGTAAGTGTATAGTGAGTTACTGGTAATTTATATACACATCTCCTGTGTTTGTTAACTTACTTCATCCCCCCTACGGACACTTTTTTCGTTTTTGTTTTCTCGTGGATGTGGAGTCACACCATGCTAAACTTTCTTGTGACCATACATAGGCATGTAGCATTACACACTGCACTCTGCTATACCTTCATATTTAAGGCATTGCTCCCGTCCTTTGTGTGCAATGTGACTGACCTGTGCAGAGCCTTTATCTTCATTCAGTTTCGCCACACTTTTGCTTTTCCGTGTTTGCATATTAAACTGCAGTGTACAATGTTACTGCATTCTGTAAAGCTTACACTATGCTATTTTATATCTAGAACCTCATCCCGTATTCTAGTACCAATAATATTTATGTATGTATTCAGACAATAACATGTGTTACAGAGGCCAAAATGCCTGTCTAAGCTAATGCCTACAGCATAACATTATTTATTTCAAAACTGCTTTTTTTATATGGCTTCTGTGTGCAAAAAGTAAAAAATATTGACAAATTAATGAGCGTAGGGGTAGAATTTGACAGATTTGAAAATCTATTATATATAAGTGGTGTGGAGACTAACAGTATGAGGGTGGGTGTCAATTTCTTGATCCTTTATAGATCAGGTCATGGTTGCTCAATCTTCATTGCTTGAGGCAGATATTCCTTATTTTTCATAAGTTGATAACTTTGAGTTTCCAACATTCAGGCCCTAACGTCAATAAGGAATACTGACTTCTCAAATTTTGGGTTATCTACCTGTGAACCTATACAGTCTTCTAAATTCAGTTTAAAAACTGTTACGGTATCAGACCTTGTAATGCTAAGTGGTAATCTATTCCATAAACTAGCAAGTCTTTGTGTTATTTTCTGGTATTAAATTGGTTTGATCCTATACAAGATTTTGTTATGTCCTTTAGTTATTTTTTATCTTTTATTTCTAACTTCAGTAATGTTTGCAACATATCATCTTGAAATCTATTATATATAAATATTAGTTTTCCTCTAAAATGTTGATAAGAAATTGTGCAGAATTCCAGCTTCTGATACCTTCCTCTATAATAATATGCTCTCAAGGTAGAAATCTTTTTAGTGAGTTTTCTCTGTACTTTTTTAACTCTTATTAGATACCTTTTGTTATATGAGCAAAAAGCATGATTACATTCCAGGATAGGTCTTATGTATGCTTTATACAATTCAGCCAGATGAGTTTCCTCAAGCGCGGGGGGGGGGGGGGATATGGTTTTCAGTAAAAGACATAGATAGTTGCCTCATTGCTTTTTTTCACTATTAAATTTACATGCTTAGAATAAGACCACTTTGATGTTGTTATTATTCCTAAAACTTTATATATTCATCAACATCTGATAATACAATGTTTTATATTATTATTACTTACAGTATTTTGTAAGTTTCTTTCCGAAATACATGATGTTACATTTGTTTAAGCTAAATTTGATACCCACTTTTTTAGTCCAAGTTGATATTTCATGCAGATACCTATTAATGCTGTTGTAGCTGTTCTCATTTGAAATAATAAATGCTAACTTGCAGTCATCTGCCTACTTGTTCATCTATCATGTACTAATTACTGGAGTCATTGCAAAAAGTATATTAAAAGTAAAGGTCCAGATACTTAACTCTGGGGTACAACAGAGTTTTTGTTGGTTTGCTCCATACAGGAGTATTGTAATTTTGTATTCAACTAGTAGTTTATTTGGTTATTGTACAGTGTAATACCCCACAACAAGTTCTTGCAGGTTTGGGCATTCCCCATGGTGACTGACAGTTGATGAGGGCATAACGCCATTGATGGAGAGACTGTTAATGAATTCTATGTGTTGGTCCTGAGCCATATACATATATGTATACATTCTGTAGAATACAGTCATTCATCTTGTGGCATGAATTACATCCTGTGCCATATAAACATATTTAAGTATATTTTTTATAATGTAGACTAAACCTCATGGTGCACTACTAACTTTACATGGACAGACAGATTATGGTATGCATTAGTTTTCCTTAGTTGTATATAATGCACTCCTTCATCCTGTGTCATATAAACATTCTATTTTTTTATAATGTGGACTACACTATTATAATGTTTTTGAAAACATTTTGTGCCACATACATAATTTTCATTGGAGAAGTTGTAGCATGAAGATGACTGCCGTTGAGCCTGAACTTTTACTGATTTTAATCTTTAATGCATATCTCGACTCTTGTGCTAAGAGAAGGCTATGATAAGTTCATTCGTTTTACACAGTATAAAGACTGTTTTTGATGCAACACTATTTATGTTATATTAATTCTAAATTATATTACTATTTTATCAGCAGGCATTGTGGGTGTGCTTCACTGACACTGCTGGTTCATGTGTAGGTATGGTTGACTGTGTTGTGAGCGGGGTTGGCTACTGCGTACCTTGGTAGGTATTAGACAATAACTGTTTGCTTTTCTGCAATCACAGCCTCCCAGAGAAAGAAAAAGACAGCTTCACATTTTGTTTCATAAGTCACTCTTTCTCCAAGATGCAGCAGCCTCAGAGTGAGAATAATAAAGTAAGGGGTTATGTGCACTTCAGGGGCTTTGCCCCTGGCAAAAAAATGCTTTGCGGAATTTTGTACTATGCTGTGTTTCCTTGTAGTCTAACAGGCTCAGATATGTGAGTTTTTGTAATCGACACTCATGCCACAAAAAAAGTGCAAGTGTCATATAGGAACCATTTTGCATCCTGTAAAAAAAAAAAGAATTTCTGCAGAGGGTGGTGCAATAATTTACACGAACTTTAAGCTTTGAAATAGCTGTATTTTTGGGAAACAGAACCCCCTGAGATACTGCAGCCTTGATCTCTACATGCAATGCATACAATTCCAGATTAGCGATTGCACATTAGCTCTTCCCCCACCCCCATTTTAAGGGTATGTGTACTTGAGCTGCCACTTATAAGGAATTTTAGCTGGGCACTGGCACTAGCAGACTAGTTTTATACTGGTATCATGGTGATGTGAGTACAAAATATAAACTTGTGGCTGTACTCCCAATTGATGTTGATGCTGTAAGAACAAAATATAGACTTGTAGCTGCACTCCCGATTCATGATGATGCTGTGAGAACAAAATATAAACTTGTGGCTGCACTCCCAATTCATGATGATGCTGTGAGTACAAAATATAAACTTGTGGCTGCACTCCTGATTTATGATGATGCTATGTCTACAAAATATAAACTTGTAGCTGCACTCCCATTTCATGATGATGCCGTGAGAACAAAATATAAACTTGTGGCTGTACTCCCCAATTTGTGATGATGCTGTAAGAACAAAATATAAACTTGTGGCTGCACTCCAAGTCGTGACTGCACTCCCGGTTCATGATGATGCTGTGTGTACAAAATATAAACTTGTGGCTGCACTCCTGATTCATGATGATGCTATGTGTACAAAATATAAACTTGTAGCTGCACTCCCATTTCATGATGATGCCGTGAGAACAAAATATAAAGTTGTGGCTGTACTCCCAATTCATGATGATGCTGTAAGAACAAAATATAAACTTGTGGCTGCACTCCTGATTCATGATGATGCTGCAAGAACAAAATATAAAGTTGTGGCTGCACTCCCAATTCATGACGATGCTGTGAGTACAAAATATAAACTTGTGGCTGCACTTCCGATTCATGATGATGCTGTGAGTACAAAATATAAAATTGTGGCTGCACTCCTGATTCATGATGATGCTATGTGTACAAAATATAAACTTGTAGCTGCACTCCCATTTCATGATGATGCTATGTGTACAAAATATAAACTTGTGGCTGTACTCCCCAATTCATGACGATGCTGTGAGTACAAAATATAAA
Source organism: Protopterus annectens (assembly GCF_019279795.1). NCBI lineage: Eukaryota > Metazoa > Chordata > Ceratodontiformes > Protopteridae > Protopterus > Protopterus annectens. Next base: position 1,940,886,522 of record NC_056743.1, read on the forward strand.
GTCGTGACTGCACTCCCGGTTCATGATGATGCTGTGAGTACAAAATATAAACTTGTGGCTGCACTCCTGATTCATCAAGGCTCTTCATCCTCCTGCTACCAGATTGACTGCATCTCCTTCCTTTCCATCTGCTCCTATCTTTTGTTGGCTTTTCTTTCTTACTGTTCTCCAGCTGTCTTCCTGAATCCGTCCTTCTCCATCTGTCCTAACCATTTCATTCCTTTATTCCTTTCTTCTTCTCTGTTCTATACTCCCCGACCTTCCTCTGCCTTGCTTTCTTAGCTTCTCCATTCCTTTTATCCCTTTTGCTTATCTTTACTGCTCCCGCCTTCATCTCTTGCTCTTATTACCCTTCCTTCCCACTCACCTACCTAATTATACTGCGTTCTTCCTCTCCTCTTTTTGTTTCTTTTTTCCCCCCTCACTGGTAAATCCTATTTTGGTTAGACTTGTCACCCTATTTCTGTCTTGTCTCAATGGTATTACATATTTCAAAAATGTGCACATGCATTTTTAGATAAACATATAAAGCAATAGTTTACTTCTGTGTACCCTAACTGAACAATATACGTATGTCCAGTGTGTGACTATGTGCTACAGTTTTGTACGGTGCGTAGTTAATATACTGTGTGCTGCTACTTTTCTCATGCATTTTGCCTTTTTATGGAATTGTCGGTGCTGTGTCTTTGATGTATGTGAGCATCTCACCTGAACTGGTGATGTAAAAGTCAATTTCCCACCTATGTGACTCTGGGTAACAAACAAAATATATGAATAATAAAAATAAAAGCGCGTCTTAAAACGTCACAGAGAGCTGTTGTGACAGCTACTTAGAGAAAGCCTGCAGTCAAGGCACTGATGTTCTAAATCACCGGAGGGCAGGGGGAGGGCAGGGGTACTAATGGGAAAAACAAACAATAAAATGCCACACTGTAAGGACGCACTGGATGAAAAAACAAAATCACATCTAAATGTCGTCCCCAGGAAAACCCCTTCAGAATGGCTGTTTTCACTCTGCCACTGATAGTGATGGTGGGAGGGGAGATAAATTATAACATAATTTTATTAACTTAGAGTGATACGGAGCCACAATCTCCTGAAAGAAGAGCAACATATGAACACAAACGTGTTAGTGTTTGTTTTAAGTTAGAAGAACTCTAGGGATATGCAAAAGAAGTGAATGAGTTACTATCCACGGCTGCAGACCGCATGGATATACAATAAATGGGTTGAAGGGTCTTTCTCTTTAAAAGGGAAAAGAAGTGAATCATACTATTAAGAAAGAGAACATGAAATTACATTTTTGTCGATGTTAAAAAGGACTGTGGAGAGTTAACAGGACTTGACCTATTGCTGTATTACCATAATAAGCCTGATGCTTAAATGCATAACCCCCTCCGGGTTGTCTTGTAGCCCAGGTAGTACAGGGCAAGGTGTGCCAAAATGTGTGGAAAGAGAGAAATTTAGTAATATTTTACTGGAAGAGGTGGGTAGCATATGGAATGCTGCTTTGAAAAAGTGTGAGAAAAAAGACACAAAATATAAAGTAATGTGATTACAAATGTTTAGTTGTTGGGATGAGAGGAAAACAACCATATTCATGTCTTTCAGATTAACAAGCATTGTCATATCTTATTGTACCTTTCAAAAAGGCTGTACTAGATATGCATGAATGGACTGAATGTATATAATAATCAAATTACAGAAATCGCATGGTAGTATATGATGTTATTTGTAATTGATTTATTGCATGCATGATATTTTTTATTTTTTATTCACTATTATTTTGGGACTTAGATTTTAGCAGCGTTTAACCTTAGAATACTGTTGGACTGGAATTGTAGTACAGTTTACATTTTGTGTGTTTGCTTACCAGGAAACAAACATGTATTAGTTTACAGCTTGCCAGTAAACAGGAACTTGTATTACTTTACAGCATCTTGAAATGTTGCTTGGTAGAATTAGCCAGCCACACATGCACAGAGACACACACACACACACACACACACACACACACACACACACACACACACACACACACACACACACACACACAGAATTAAATTAGTTTTTATGCTTCACGTGCTGCTAGGGATGTAACGTGTCTCCTTAACAACAATGTGTCACTGTGCCCATCACCGCAAGTGAAGAATCCCATGATGTGGTGTTAATAAGAACAGCAGGGATGTGAAAATGCATCTAAGCACACTTAACTGGAGTCTGCACAGAACATTATGACAACATGTAGCCTGAGCCATAGTACAGAGAACAACCTAGGTTAGACTGCATCTTTCAAACATGAGGAAAATATGAATGTGATGACAGGGGATTGTGCATTTTATACTGTGTAGTTATATGGCAAACCATAGTCAGTATGTGCATACCTATCAACCTCTTAGCGCAAGAAATCTGGACAAAGCCTAAAATAATGGGAGGGCAAAGGTCCAAAAATAGGGACAGATTTTAAATACTGCTCTTACCAACTTAAAAAGTTGCTGGAATAACATAATTTGTGCTAGCATCCATTTTTGTGAAGGATATGAAGTCTGAAACTCAAACGTATGCCATTACCTAATGGCTTCAGTCCACAGTGATTTGCCAGAAAACCACAAATTTCATGAGGAACAGACCAAAAATATGATGCAAAAATGCAGACATTTTCTGCAAATGTGGACAGTTAAAAGGTGTGAGTACGTGGTTTTCATTATTCTTGTTCTGTGATGTATATTCCGTGTTCCCTAATGTATATTCCGTGTTCCCTAATGTATATTCCGTGTTCCCTAATGTATATCCTGTGCATCACACTTTTCCTTTGCTATCCATACAGGGAGTATATTTCAAGCATACACTACTGTATGTACAGACACATGCTTTCGGACATCATCCATTTGAATCCATTCCCTACATTTGTTTTATAGGTTCTAGGTTTTATTGTTTTCCATTAGTGAGTGGTGATGTCATTCTGTGCCATAGTCATCCCTTGAAGGTGTTAAAAAATTGTTGCTGTGTCTGATTCATTTTTCAACTTAAAGTTTGGATGTAGGTCTTTCTTCCTCTCTTCGTAATCTTTTTGGTATTGCTTTTGTATAACTGCTTAGCCATTCTTCAGCTTATAGCCATTTGTAGCTTAAAGGTGTACTTTCAGGAATTAATACTAAGTGCAATGTTTAGTAATTCATATTTAAAAAGCATAGCTTTATAAGTAAATACTAGGAAATCAGTCATCAGACCATTTCCAGCCGGCCCCAGACCATCCAAAACAAAGAGTTAACTCCTCTTCCTTGTAGGTGTGTTACAGAGGAAGAATTTGTAAAGGCCATCCAATAGTCTAGGTTAGCCTTGAGCACAGCTAGGATAATACTTTGCATAATATAAAGGGATAGTTTATTGCATAGGTTGGGAATATGCTGGGACAAGAACCTGTGTTGCATTAATCTGTTGATAGAGATTCTGGCTTTATGTTGATTGTTTGAGGAACCATTTCTTCTAGTAGGTCTTGGAAAATACAGTCTTTCATGGCCCAAAAAGCTAAACATAGATCAACATGGAGCAATCTGTCTGGATAACTAAGGAAACTGAACCTGTGAACTTTTTTGTTACTCTCCAGTTAACTGATATGTTTTGATAGGTACATACCGGTTCCCTATTAGAAGACTGAAGGTCGAACTCAAAAGCCTGAAAAGGCAAAATATCGAAGCGGCTTTTAAGCAAATTCTTTCCCTGGGAAAGAATTTGCTTGGCCGGTTTGTTACTTTGCCATTTTCGGCACTGTAGTGCAGTCTCGAAGTTGGTATATTTAAGTAGGGTGGTGTGGGAGGTGAATGTAATGTTTAAAGTATGTTCTTTTTTTTTTTTTGGAACAGCGATTGCTGTTCTGACAGTTTGAAATTGTAAGCTTTCGCTTACATAGGGTCGATTAATCACCGTTCGCTTTTTTAAGCGCTCGGTGATCTAATAAAGACCCATACATACCAAATGAGCATTAACAGAGTGAGTAAGAAATAAACTGATTTGGAGTAAGAGTTCATTAGTTCTGGGTGAGATGCCCTTGGTTATTAATTGAGTTCCCATTTGAGCCAGGTAGAAGGATTTTCTAATTACAGAGGAGACATGATGGTCAAAGGATAGGAAGTCATCTGCAGGGGTGCCTAAGATCTCTAATGACAAAGTCAGTCTTAAGGGGGTGTGTCACCTATATGGTCTGTTGGGGAATTATGGGAGTCATCCGCAGGGGTGCCTAAGATTTCTAATTACAGAGTCAATCTTGAGGGGGTTTGTCATCTATGTGGTATGTTGGGGAATTATATCTTGTATCAACACAGACTATACTGCATTTTTTCATGTTTTCTTTGAAAGTATTCTCCTTGTACCATTGTCTGCATACTCCAACAAATATTGACGCACCTTCATGTTGGTGGGTGCTCAAGTATCAACGCTTAGTTTGCAGTAATCAGTGAATTTTTATTAACTATAGACCTGGGGGAGTCTATATTACATAATCAAAGAGACACTTCTTCGAATATGTAGTCATTGACCCCTAAACACCGAAATGTGAAAACCGCGAACGGCCAAAACCGCAAATTTTTTCCTAGGGAAAAAAATCAGTTGGCCATTCCCGGAGTTTACCATTTACCCCAACATACAGTGATCTCAGAGTTGGTATATTTAGTTAGGGGGTGTGGGGTGCACAGCCCCCCACTTAAATTACATTTGAAGTGTTAGTCTTGTTTCTATGGCCCTGCAAATTTCACAGTTTTGGCCGTTCGCGGTTTTCACATTTCGGTGTTTCAGGGTCGATGATTACATATTTGAAGAAGTGTCTCCAATTATATAATATAGACCCGTCCTGGGGTATTGACTTGTAGATCATCGCAATAAATAACAAACATAAGTATACTCAACACTAAATGCTGAGAAATTCCACTTGTGACATTTGTTTCTGAGGTGGTGCCTGTAACTCTAATGACACGCATTATGCTGTTTCACTATATATGGGTTGATATTTAGTTCACCAGTTTTTCAATGATGCCTGCATGGGCAGATAGTACTGAATGCCAGAGATGTAGTTAGCTATTCTTTCACCCAGGGCCATTCCCCAATCTGCCCCCCCCCCCAGATGTGGTGATGGCTCAGTAGTGCAGTATTAGCAATTATTTTGTGAAGCCACAAGGCTATCGTGGCTTCAGAAATCAATGCTGATATTGCATTGGTGGTTACGGCTGCAGCACTCTATGTGTGGTAACTAAACTGAACATGCTCAGTACATGTAACAAAAACCAGAAGCTTGCTACAACTGCAGAGCAGAAGATTTTTTTAAGTTTCTTTCTGTTCTTCAACTCAAAGTCGAGGAGGATGCCCATTTTGGGTCCTGCATAGTATGCCAGATGAGCTAGCTATGGTTCTGGATCCACCTTAACATGTAACAATAAATTCTGGATCCACCTTAACATGTAACAATAAATTCTGGATCCACCTTAACATGTAACAATAAATTCTGGATTCACCTTAACATGTAACAATAAAAAGACCCATAAAGAATGTTACATCAGTATCTTCTACCCCTACACTCATTTTGCACCAGCCCTAGTTGAATCTACATGTTTAGGATTGAGTTGATTAAGGTGTAAGTTTCTATGTGCAGTAAATGCAGTTATGAAGCATAGCCCCCTTATCTATTTGTGTGGGATTACTTGTGTCACCCCATATTCACTGCTTGATGACCTCATTGTTCAGAGAAGACTCGGTGATCCCAGGCACTTGGCATCTCTTTAGTTCTAGGTGAGACTTACTAAACTGGTGGTTTGGTTCCCATGACAATTTGAGAAACATGTTTTAACTTCTGCCATTATTCTAAAAGAGGCTGGTTATCAAGGCACATGTAATATCCTTCATCCACAAATATCAGGATACCTGTACCCCATGGTAAATGTCTGGGATCAAGCTCCAAAATATCTGTGCCCCATAAAAAAAATTTTATGTCCTATAACAAATATTTGAGGTCATGCCCCAAGATGACAGTGTCCAATGACAAATGTCTGAGTTTGGGCCCAAAGGTATCTGTGGCACATGACAGACATCTGAGATTGGGCCGCAACCTATCTGCATCACATGACAAATGTCTGAGGTCCTCAGGTGACTCCTGCTATCTGCTGTATGGAGTTCACTGCCTCTACTTTCTCTGTCACCTCCACAGTGTATCTTCGGTAATTCAGCTTCAGTTGCAGTTATCCTGCATTTAGATACCAGTGTGAACCATCCAGGTTAGAAGGACAGCCTCCTTACTTCCTCAAGAGGCCAACCCAGTTTTGTATCAGCTACTTAGGTTGCTTCCTGAGTTATGCATCTGATACAAGTTTGCCCCTTCCTACACAAATGGTAGTGTTTTTTTTTTATCTTTTAGTCTGACAGCATTTTAGAATTTTCACACTCAGGTGAAAAGTTGAAATAGAGGTACTTTATCTCTGTTTCAATTTGTCTGATTGACTTTTTCGGACTCTTATTGTCATGTCTCACTTTCCTTATTGGCTGTTTTTGGAACTGCAGTTATGATCTCAGTTTGTGCATTACTCTCGTGCCCTGAAAATATTGGCGAACCTGCCCACGGAAGGCTCTCACTTTGCCTTGCTGTCATCATTTGTCTTTTGGGGCTTTAACAGATACTTCCTCTGATACATTATGGATAAATGTCACCTGTGCAAGTGGAAAGAACAGCTGAAAGAGAGACAGAGGAATGTCTCCTACTAAAACCGAAAGTCTCCTCACAGATATCATAGCACTAAGTTCAGAACTACCAAAATACTCTTGTAGTTTTTTTTTTTTCAATCCAAACTTTACTTCATATAAAAGAAGCCCATCTCCTTAACATTCCAGCAGCATTTATTTTTTGTCTTATAACTGTTAACAAGCACACAGAAATAAATTTGATTCTGGGCAGTTGTGGATCTCCCAAAAATTAGAGCAAACCTGAGTGAAATATCCCAAAGCAAATGGATGTTCAGCCACTGTTAAGGTTTATCACATCCTGCATGGTCTCAGAATGTACCATTTGTTCAGCTGGTCACAAAGCTGTCAGTCACTCCTCAGGTGCTGTATTTGCCAGTTACTGTGCAACTGTTGCACGCTGTAGTTTGTCGGTTTTAACAAGCTTTGAACACACTGCAGTAGGATAGTGATTGCTCTCGGTAGATTCTGCTCCTTCAGAAAGCCCCCAATACAAGACACTTTCTAAGAGCCACAGTGCTGTCTTATTTTGAATGTTCCTTTCAACAGATATTTGAGTATAGCAGAAAGTTTCTCTGTAAGACCTGTTTGCTTGTTTATTAATCAGTTGGCTGTGTTGATCCAGGGGACCTCTTCTGAATAAATAAAGGGACTGTCTCAATGGCATAAAGATACAGTTGTCCCATAGGAAAGATGTGATATGGCCTGATATGGTGTCACAAGCACATTATAGTTGCAGAGCTGAAATCAGCCACATTTTGATGACAATATGACAAATGAGCACCTTTTAAAAAAAAGTACTTTTCTGTTGCTTCATCTCCTCCTGCTGTGTCACGCAGAATTAGCCATAACACACCTGAATTTGGCTGTACAGCTTTTGTTTATAGCCTGGATGGCACTGACTATCCTCATGCTGTTTGTGGTTCGCAAGTAATCCTGTTGTGTCTCTTGAGTCGATTACATGATAGTTCCTGGTTCTCTTGCTGTATTTCATTTTTTTGTGGTTTAACTTGTGCTACCAGGACATCATCTATCACACCTGATGTCAGTGTTTTTGTTTTTCATCTTAGTCCAGCTCAATACATTTGTATGCCTTATAGATGGATATTTGGAAACCAGTAGGTACGTACAGACCAGAACTGCATACTTGTCCTCTATACTTTATTGCATTTTTTTTAATAAAGGGTAACAATTCTGGTTCGGAAGGCGTATTGTTAAGTAACACAGGTGTTGTTTGGTTGTCAAGTGACTGTTGTCTGAAAATGTTGCCATGTGTGTTTGTTTATTTATTTATTTATTTATTTCTGTCTGTCTACTCTGAGAGGTGATCTGGGTCTTTTGTCTAGATCACTGACCTATTCTGAGTCAGGGAATATGGAAACTGAATTTGCAGGAATTAAACCCATATCTTCAACAGAAGGTTTACTTACAGCTTGTTACCTTAATATACAATGCTACATTGACAGTTTTACTTGGTCACAGACAAGGACAGTGAACCAAAAACTCAAGCTCAAATACAGTATAAGTTATTAGGATGCAAGAATCCAGTGCTGCAAATTTCAACATTAGGGACACATGTACACTAACGCACAGACACAGACGTGCACAGTGTCTCGCTATATATGTATACACAGTGTGATACAATGCATCAGATTACTAATATTTCAACAGAGTGATATTTATATGACTCTATGAATCTAATCAAAGATACACTGTGATGAGATTAAACCAATATTTTAATATTAATGTGACGTAGTACGTTAGACAGGTGTATATTAATGTCATAATAGCCAGACATGAAGACACAGTCCAGTACTTCAGATCAGTATATAATAATGTAATAATAACCAGACATAATGATATGACATGGTAGACGATGGGTATATATTAATATAATAATAACCAGACATAACAATATGACACGGTAGACGATGTGTATATAATAATGTAATAATAACCAGACATAACAATATGATATGGTAGATGATGGGTATATAATAATGTAGTAATAACCAGACATAACAATATGACACAGTAGATGATGGGCATATAATAATGGAATTATAAGCAGACATAATGACATGACACGGTAGACGATGGATATATAATAATGTAATAATAACCAGACATAACAATATGACACGGTAGACGTGTTTCAGACTTGCAAGCCATGTAGGGATCACAGACATGGTTAGGATGTCAGAAAATTAACTGTAAACTCCCTGAACCCGCTGCAGATGATGGACCTCCCTTGATGCTGTGACCTTTCTTCTGGGTGACAATTATGTTATTTTTTATTTTATTTATGCTTTATTAACCGGGCAAGTGAACAGGACCAAAGACCCTTTTCAGCCATGATCTGGGCAACTCCAGCAACGGCAATTGCAAACAAAGAATAGATTATATAAGAGACAATATTACAATATTACATTGACTGATGTCAGAACCATGGCCTTAAGCTCAATGCCAAAAAATGTGTCATCATCCCCTTTGGGAAAAACCCAGTTCCCATGAATTACCACATCGATGGTTGTCCACTGAATGCAGAAGGCGTTATAAGAGATCTGGGAACACAGGTTGACAGCAACCTCTGTTTTGACCACCACATTGCCAATGTGGTCAGAAAGTAATTTTATGTGGCACATGTCATTACTAAGGGTTTTGCATCCAGGAAGAAAGAGGTCATTGTCTCCCTCTACTCTTCCCTCATTAGACCAGTCATTGAGTACAATTCCCCATTTGGCATGTACCTCACTAAACACCTGCAACAACTGGAGAGATCACAAAAGTACCTCACAAAGAGGATCCTAGGCCTTAAACATTTGTCCTATATGGGCAGACTAAAAAAACTCCAACTATTCTCTGTCTCATATCGCCTACTTAGAGGCGAACTCTGCTTGACTTACAAAGCCGTGTCTGACCCAGCTCTGTTAGAAATGTTGCATCTAAAGATATCCCAATCCCTCTGCACCACATGCTCCAGAGACCTCAACCTCATTACCACAATCAACAGAACATGCTGGAGGGACAGGTTCATAACCCAGAGACTGCCTATGCTATTGAATAAACTTCCCATACATGTCAAACAGAGCACCTCACTAGCCCTCTTCAAGAGAAATCTTGATAAGTGGATGGGAAATAGAAAATTCACCACAGGGATCACTCCAGTGGCTTTACTCAACAGAGGCACTGGGAACTAAGGTTAGGTGGCACAATGCCAGGGTAATCCTATGGGCTAGGCTTGTAAAGGTTCCAGGGCCATTAGCCTGGAACACACCTATGAGGTGCAGTACGGGCAGCATCAGACAGGATGAAGGGGCAGTAGGGCTGTTGTCCCTCAGGGAAATGTGCAGCAGGAGGAAAGGCTACATGGTCAAAGGCAGGATCAGGGAAATAAAAGGAAGCTCTGGCTGTCACAAGGATCCAGTCTAATTTACTCAAAATGTTTATATTCACTTTCACTGAAGATAGACAAAATGATATAATATGTTTATGGTTTATTAGGTGAAACTTGGTATTATTACACCAACTCTGGGAAATTACACAAATAGCACATTTCCATGTTATGATGAGGATATCAATGCCAATTGCTTTTTTGTCTTTAAGAGGTACTAGATGGAAAAAATATAAGTGAACTGTAGTTGCTTTTGGAATTTATATCAGTGGTTATCTCACTGTGAGTTCTAAAGTAAAGACTGGGGGGATCACCAGGGCGGGGGGGGGGGTGTTAAACAGTGCCATAAGAAAGATGGAATAAACAGATTGCCTACTTCAGGTGTCAGCTTGCAGTCAACACCAAATCTTTAAATGTTATTTATTTATTTTTATTTTGCATTTGTTTACCAGGATAGTCCGAATGGACACAGGTCCATTTACAGCAGAGGCTCAGGGAGAAAATCTCCGTAAAAGTAACAATATAGTTTACACACCTAATACAAGTCACAATTAAAATATCATAGACAAAAGCACTTTTTATGCAGAAAGAAAGAATTCTTGGTTAATATGCATATAGAAAATACATTTGGAGGTTCTTTACTTTATTTTTATTTAAAATCTTTACTCAGCTTGTCAGTTATTGAATGTAATTCCCCCTTTGGCATGTTTCTGTCCATACAGATTCACTTTGAAATCTCAAAATACTATAATGTCAAATTTCAGTATCTCGAGACCATAACATCGGAAATCCAACATCTCAATTGTTTACAATGTCGAAAGTCACTACACTGAAAGTTCCAAATATCGAAAGTCAGAAGTCCAGTCTTCACTTAAAGAAACACTCGTCCATTTAAACTCACCTATACTAAATCAGTCTCAGTGGTTCTGCAGGGGGGCAAGCCCTCCTGCAACCCCACGGCCTCCCTAAGTTATATATACCAACTCCAATATCACACTACAGTGAGAAAAGGGTAAATTTTCCAATCCTCACTGTACCGCGATCTCCATTTATAACCACTGAGACTGATTTAGTGTAGCCTGAGTTTAAATGGAGAAGTGTTCCTTGAACTGAAGACTGGACTTCTGACTTGGTGTTTGACTAGCATGTAGTGACAGACTGGACATTGCAATACTGCACGCGATGATTTAGCAAATTGTGAGGGATTAAAAAAAAGTCACATACTGAGATTCGATACTTCAAATTTTCAGTGTAGTGACTTTCTACATTTTAAACAATCAGGATTCTGGAGCTCTGACGTTATGGTCTTGCGATACTGAAATCTGACATTTCAGTATTTCGAGCTTTCAAAATGAAACCGTCCAGACACAGGCAATAACCGAAATGCCCACAGATCTACCTTATTAAAGGGATACAAGACCTAAACAATATGTCCAACATGGACCAACTCAAAGCCTGTCACTATACTAGGTATTCTACAGACTGTTAAAATGTGACCTGTGTCTGGCATACAAGGCATCCTCCAACCCATTACTGATGGATTTACTGCACATCAGCAAGTCAAACAGCATCAGAAATACTCAGTCTAGGGATCTAAACCTCTTCTCTAACATCAACAGAACAGTTTGGAGGGACAGGTATATCTTGCAAAGGATATCACTGCTGTGGAACAGATTCCCCATCCACATAAAACAAACATCATCCCTTTCCATATTCAAGCACAACTTAGATCTATGGATGGGAAACAGAGAAAATTTACCCCAGGATTATCCCCTGTGCTACTAATGGACAGAGGCAGCTCCTAAATGCTTTATCATGCGTATGGGTCCCCTCAGATTATCTATGTTATGATCCCAGTTATTCTCATTAGGGGTAATACATAATTATTGACTGTGGGATGCACAAGGACAATCTATAACCAAATGGGATAGGTTATTTCGAGCAGAAAAAGAGAAATTGGCTAGGCTTAAAATGGTCCACAAGGACAGCTAGCCTAGTACTTACCTATCAACTTCGCAGCTTTCAAACCGTCTGAATGTTGAACTTTTTTTTAAGACAGGTCCTCAATGTGCTCTACAGGTAAATAAATCTGCATCTATAGGCACATATAATATCCTTTGTTACCTCTTCAGTAGCATGAAACATGACCTATCAAGCCCACTAAGACCATTGTTCAACCTTAGCCTCCAAACTGGCTCATGCCTAGTTAATGGAGGACTGCAAAAGTTATCCATCTATACAAGGGAGGGCCATCTACTGTCCCAGGTAACTACAGACCCATACGTCTAACTAGTCTCATATGTAAAGCTATTTTTATTTATTTATTTATTTTACATTTGTTTACTGGGCTAGTCCAACTGGATACATTTCCATTTTCAGCAGAGGCCCGGGGAGAAAAGCTCCACATAGAAACAAACAGAGAAATTATCTACAAATGCAAAGAAAGGAGGCAGAAAATACCAGGCAAAAACAAGATTCTTAACTACATTAAACTAATCATGCATATATACTCGGTAGGACATCACCCTAATTTCTATTGCAGAATACAAGATAGAAGAGTTCTGTTACAGTAAAACATCTGTGGAAATATACAGTTGTTGTTGTGTCGTTCGGCTTTTCCCGGTTAGGGGTCGCCACAGCGGAACTCCGGTCCGCTAGTGATCGGCAGTAGATTTTTACATGCCAAGTTGCCAGCTCTGACGCACAACCTTCAATGAAGGTATGCCCACTCACGCATGTCTCCACACAGAAGACGCTTTAGCTGAGAATTGAACAAGGCAATGTTTTACTGTGAGGTGACAACGCTACCGCAGCACCAGTACATTCAGCAATTAATTTCACATCCAAAGTTATTTAATAATTTGTAACAGTTACTACTTGCAAAGGTGCTTTTGATAGAAGCTTCCCAAGGGGTAAGCCATAGAGAATAATGAAAGAAGGTCGTATAAAGAGAACAATTAATGGAATCACAAGATTAGTCATGATTGATGCGTGGGCATAACCAGTGTGTTTTAAGATGTTTTTTAAGCTTTTGTTTAAAGAGGAAGGGGGAGGGAATAGAACTTAGAGCAGTAGGCAGAAGATTCCAATATTTACTTATGGTGTTGGAGAATAGGGAGTCACCAGCGATGTTAGACTTAGTTAACCTCACAAGAAGTTTGCTCGAAGAGCATAAGGAATTTAGGTTAGTATAAGGGGTGATAAGGTTAGAAAGTACAGGTGTGTTATTAGGTTGGTGAAATATCCTATGGACAAAGGTGAGTTGGGAAAGTGTCAGCATGTTTTTTAGTTCAAGCCAGTTTAGTTGCTGTAGGTTCTGACAGTGGTGAGTTCTAAATGGGTTCCCGGTAGCAAATCTGGCAATGCTATTGTATGTGTTAGCTAGTTAGCTAGTTTAGTGAGATTATTTTTCTTTAGGTTAGTGTATATGGGTGAAGCGTAAAGAAGAGTAGAAATAAGATGAGAGTGAGTAAATGTAGTTTTGGCTGTTGGAGTTAAGAAGGTTTTAATTCTGTTGAAGGAGCCCAGTTTTCTATTTACGGTTTTAATAGTGTTATTAATGTGATTATCAAAGGTGAGGTTATTGTCTATTGTGATACCTAACAGCTTGGTGGTAGAATCAGGGGATATATGGGTGGCATTATTGGATATGATTCTATGCGGGAGGACTTACTATTAGGCCTAAAGAGCAGGAGTTTGTTTTTTTTTTTTTTTTTTGGCATTCAAAAGGAGGCAACATTTCAAGAACCATGCCTCAAATGTGTTAAATACATTCTGTGTTAGTGTTTGTAGTTCAGATGTGGTTTTAGCAGAACATACGAGTGTAGAATCATCTGCATATTGTATGCATGTAGCTTGAGGTATTTCTACATGTAGGTCATTTATGAATAAAGAGAAGAGAAGAGGTCCTGGAATGGAGCCCTGAGGGACACCAAGAGATACTGGCAGAAGGGATGAAAGTTTGTTTTCCCAGAGAACTGCCTGTTGCCTGTTACTGAGGTAGGACATGAACCAGTGAACAGCCTTGGGGTCTAGAGAAAGAGATTCTATGGTTTTTATGAGCATATCAATGGCTTTTGACAGGTCTATAAAGAGTGCTGATGAGAGGATGTTGTTGTTGTTGTGGTTTCTATTGATGTAATCGGTAAAGGATAGGAGAGCTGTGGTGGTACTATGAAATGGCCTAAAGCCATGCTGGCAGTTAGCTAGTAATTTATGTTGAGTTAAGTGGTCCATTAGCTGATGGTGAATACATTTCTCCATAATGTTTGCTAAGGGTGATGAGTGCTATAGGCCTGTAGTTAGAATACTCATTGGAGTTACCTCCTTTATGTAAGGTGATAATGTGGGAGATTTTCCAGATAACAGGGATGGTTTCTTCAATGATGGTTCTATTTATAAGGATGGATATGGGATGGGCAACTGCTTCAGCTGCTTTTTGAAGGTATTCAGATGGTAACTGATCAGCAGAGGGGGTACAGGGTTTAAGTTTTTGCATAAGTTTTTGGATATAGGTGGTAGAGATGGGTTGTAGTTGGAATATAGGGAGATTAGGAGATGAGGAGCTAGGGAGGCTAGACTTGTCTATGGAAAGGTGACAAGCTAGTGAATTAATGGTGTCAGTAAAAAAGGTATTAAAGGCATTAGCAGTTTGATGTGAGGTATTCTTTTCAGCCCCTAAGGGGGAAGGTGTACTAGACTGGCCTGGGTGTAGGAGTCTATTTAAGGTTGACCAGAACCTTTGGGGGTTGTTGTGGTGAGTTTGCTGTAATTTACAATAGCAGTTATTTTTGTCCGTGAATATGACTTTTTTAGTACTATTTCTTAATTGTCTAAAGGCTTGTTGATCAGAGGTAGTTTTGGTAGCTCTCCAATTAGCCCAAGATTTGTTCCTAAGTAAGATTTTTTTGTATTGTCTCTTTAGACAGCCAGGGAGCTGGCTTGGATTTAACTCTAATACATCGTTTTGGCGCATGTTCATCAAGGATTGTTAAGAATTTAGCATCAAAATATTTAACAGCTTCTTCAAGGGGGAGAATTTTTACAGGGTTCCAGTTGCAGGCATTTAGTTCATTTTGGAATAATAATGGGTTAAAGTGTTTATTGCTTCTTAAGATCCTATAGGTTGGGGTGTTAGTAATGTCACTCTTTTGTCTTATGATGTAAGTTAAAGTATGATCGCTTACATCATCAGGCAGAGTTCCTACTAAATAAGTTTGTTGTTGTTTGTTAATAAGAATCCAATCTAAAATACTTTCTTTGTTGTTAGGTTTATTGATTCTTGTAGTGGTGTTGATTGTCTGAGTAAAGCCATGAAGATTAATATGTGAGGAAGGATTATCTGTATTGACAGAAGACCAGTCATAATTAAAGTCTCCTAATATGATAGTTTCTTGTGGGTAAGTAGAAGATACCCAACTTAGGATAGTCTCTTTTATGGTATTATTATTATTACCAGGAGGTAGATACATACAGATGATATAGATTGATTTATTGGGGTTTAGTTGTAGTTTAGAAATAAGGAGTTCAGCCTTACTATCCTGTAGTGGGTTATAAGGTACAGAGGAGATCTGTAGTCCAGTCTTAAACAGCAGTGCTACTCCCCCACCCTTACATTTTATGCGGTTCAGTCTCAATATGTTGTAGCCTGGGGAAGTATTTCATTGTCTTTAGTACCAGGTTTCAACCAAGTTTCAGTAAGACAGAAGATGTCAGAGGAGTGAATTTCAAGGAGGGCATGGAGATGGGCAACCTTGTTGTTAATACTGCGGATATTGAGATGCCCTATAAGTTAGGTGTTTGAGACAGTGGTCAGGGTTGGAAGGGTGGAGTTTGTGATACTGTAAGTTGTTTCAGTGGAGACATTAGTTGGTTCTGGGTTGGGGTGGATGTCACCATCATTTAGGGTTGGAATTTTAAGCTCTAAAGGTGGTTTGCAAGAGAAGCTGGTTAGATATTTCAGTCTCCTTATAGTTGGATTATTGAATTTAATATGTGCAATCGAGCTATGGAAATAATTATCATGGATATTATAAAGAAAGACATAGAAAACCTTCAGACAATGGATCCAACAAAGTCTGGTTTCATCAAGAACAGATTGTGCCTGCTCAACCTGGTGGACTTTTTCAAGAAAGTCATGAAAGCTATAGACGAGGGAAAAATTGTGTACTTTGCCCGTCTTGAGTTGATCATAGCATTCAATACTATTCCCAATTTGGACATTGTTGACAAACTCACAGAATCAGGAGTAAACCACTATGTCACCCACTGAATAGCCAACTGACTCACAGATAGGACACAGGCATTCAGGACAGGAGACTTTACCGCCATAAAAAGGACAGTCACCAGTGAAGTACCTCAGGGTGCAGTGCTGGAACCAGTCCTTTTTGTGATCTATTGTTCAGAAGTCAAGGTTAATGTTAAAGGCCTCTGACCAACTTTGCAGATGACTGCAAGTGGTCACTACTATAGAGTTCTCCACAGACACTAATACCTCCAAGAGGGCTTGTGTAAAATAATAATTAGTGCTAGAGCCCTGATCTAAATCTGAATACCAAAGAATGCATGAGTATTTTATGAAAAGTTGCCAACTCTGGGAATTACCACATAAACAATACACCCCTGAGAGTAAAACCAGTGCTTAGGGACTTGGGAACATATGTGGACAGTGGGTAGGCCTTTGACCATCATGTGTCTACTGTTGTAAGGATATCATTCTATATTGCACAACTCATTAGCAAGAGTATGGCATCAGGTAAAGAGATGTCATTATCCCATTGTACTCAACCCTCATTAGACCAATCACAGAGTACAATGCTACCTTCGGTATGTACCTTAAAAGGCATACATAACAAGTGGAATGCCCACTGAGGTTTCTCACAAAAAGAATACAAGGTGTAAACCACATGAAATATGCAGACTATCTCAAAGCCACATCCTTCTACTCAGTCTTCTACGGATCACTGAGAGGTATCTATTCGTGGCTTACAAGACATCATCTGAAATAGTACTGAGGGACCTGATGCACATCCACAAGTCAAACAGCATTAGAACCACCAGATTCAAGGACCTCAACCTCATTTGCAACATAAATAGAGCTTGTTAGAGGGATGGGTATGTGTCTCACAGACTACACCTATTCTGGAACAGACTTTCCATGGATGTGAAGCCAATTTCATCCTTCATCCTATTCAAATGTAACCTGAACCATTGGACGGGGAATAGGAAATCTACCCCTAGACTAGCACATATACCCCTATTGGGATAGAGGCAACTTGTAAATGCCCTGCCAACTAAACACAGTTATAGGCCCTTGGTAATTTATCCTGTCACTTACAAATGGGAAAACACAGTTATCCTTATAAAAGGCCTCCCAGGGATATTTACCCAGTAATCACATATGAACCTAAGAACCAATCGTTTACAAGTTGTCTAACTTTATGAGAAATGAACATGAAAGTAAAATATTTACATTAGTCTGGGGATCGACCCCAAGACCCATACACCCACCCCATTTCATATAGTTGTCACTGCTACTGGACCAAGAAGGAGCTTCTAGTTTCCCTTAAGAGCAGTTGTTTCTCCATTCAACTAGGAGACCTTCATGATGGTGATTTTGAACGCACAAGCATCCACTGCAGTAGAAACAAGTAGTCTGGTATTGCAGTAACAACAGACAAGGGTCAGTGTTTTCTTTTCATGTTCATTTGTACAATACTATGTTACTTCCTTGTAGTATCTTTAAAAAAGGATGGTGTGACAGACTGTCTACAAGCTGTCTGGAACCATTCACAATCACTTGAAAACATTTTGTAAACTGTCAAGTTATTTTTAAAGGTAGCAAATAAATTACTCAGTTTCTGTGTTAATATACTTTTCTAAAATTTCTCTGCTGTTATTGTTAATGACAGCAGAGTAAGTTTAGAAAATAATGCTTATTAATATAGTAACCTAATCAATAACTCACTGCTACCTTAAGAAAACATTTGACATTTTACGAGCTGTAAATACCCCAGATGTCTGATTGTGATAAACAATTTTGGCTACACTACTGTATTTCAGCTTTGTTTCACATAAACAGCAGTTGCTGTAAAGTATTCCATCTTGAATCAGAATCATACCTCTTAATTTCTTTGCTCAAGAATTTTGGACAAAGCCAAAAATTATGGGCAATCAAAGACTCAAAACTGGGCAATTTTTAAATATGACTCTAACTCACTTAAAATTTATAGGATAATAGATTTTGCATGAATGTGCATTTTCTGAATAATAAGAAATATGAAACTCTAATATCTGGCATCAGGGTCAGATCCAGCACTAGGCAACCTAGGAAGCTGCCTATGGCCTGGCACTAGTTAGGAGGTCTGGCCAGAACATTAAATTTGAAAGTTAAGGTGTGTGTGTGTGTGTGTGTGTGTGTGTGTGTGTGTGTGTGTGTGTGTGTGTGTGTGTGTGTGTGTGTGTGTGTGTGTGTGCGCGTGTGTGCGTGTGTGCGTGTGTGTGTGTGTAATGCCCTAGTTAGTGAGGTTAGTTTTAAGTGACTTGCTGAATTTCAAACCCTATACCTTAGCTACAAAAGACAAAGTCTTAATTCTCTCCACCAGCTGCTAGCTTTTTTTCCTTTGGTAAATCATTGAGGATTAGAGCCAAAGTTAGTCATTTAAGTTTCATTGCTTTTTAATGCAAATCCTGTTCTGATAAGCTTTAAGTAATTTAGAGTAGTCTCTTTTATTTGTCTCAACTTTTGCAGAACCTCTCTAATTTTGCCTTATATTTAAGACCTGTCATTGAGCAAGGCATTTAATCAGGCAGTGCTTTTGGGGCAAATGGAAATTTGGATTAGGCTCTTCAATGGTTCCCTGGACTACATCACCATCATCTTTGTAAATGATACATATGAACCAGAGTAGTTATGGTATAAAGGAAGGAAACTGTAATAAACAGGAGCATCATCACATCAGCCATGTTCTTTGGGTGTGAGCCTTGGTTTCCTTAATGTTGACAGTGTGTTTATTATTTAGATGTGAATAAACTGGACAGCATGACATCTATGAGCTTTATGTTAATATTTTAACTATAAATACATTTTTACTTTAGTTTTTTTTTTCTTTTTTTTTGCAGACACAGTTGTGAAATGCACTGTGTTTGGGCTGCAACAGATTTGTCTAACAGTGCAAATGAGTAAGGTTAAGTGCTGTTAAAGAGTTGCTTTCTGTAGTGCATGGTTTGATTCCATCAGCCTTTATTTGTCTTCTGTGACTCTGCCAAATTAATTCACCACACAGTATGCCTGGGCAGCTCCTGAAAAGGGACACATCTACTGGGCTGTCTCAGACTGATAGCAAATGTGTTCTACAGTTGTCTTTGGAATTTATGTACCCTTCACATAGATTTTAATTATTACTTCACTATATGCTCTTTGAGTATGAATGTAAGTGTCCTGTTTTTTAAGGTGCAGCTGTTTTGTTTAGCAGTGTTTATGATATAAAATTTGAAGTAAAAGTTTTAAATTTAAATCAACATCTCTGTAATCATTGCAAAAGTAAAGAATAAAACAGTATGCACATGAACAGCTTTGCACAATGTTTGTGGTAATTGGGGGGAATAGCCAAGTAATTAGACATGGGAATGGCTTGGGAGGGTGGCCTAGTCCATTACCCAGACTAGGGCCCCATTTGACTATAATCTGTCTGACATTATGAACTTGCTGTAATCCTCAGTAATTCATCAGAAAATCATTTTGTGAGTGGATAACACAAAAATATAAAGAAAAATCAGGTATGTTCTGCAAAAAATAAAGGGGGAGGATTGAGGTATATGATCACAATGCTCCATAGTCCTGCAAAGTCAGAATAAGCAAAAATGAAAGTAAAATCAGGGACATTCATTTCTATCTACATACATGTCTCCCCTGTTCCCAGCAATTAAGGCCACTCTGTTGACTGTGCATACTTATAGGTTCATAGGTTCATAGGTGTTTACTAGACTGATGACCACAAGGGCCTTTTTAAGTCTAGCCATGCATCCCAAATCTCAGACTAGTTCTGATATCCTTGACAAGTGTAAGCATGGGCCTGGGAGATAAACCATTTACAGATTACCTGTGTCCATTAAAGACATAGGTCTTGAGCTGTAAATTATTGGTTGCTTTGGACCATTTCTAGCTCTTTTCAAGTTCCCTGTATAAAAATCCACCTCAGGGCATTTTTTTCTGGCTATATACCCAAGCAGAGGTCCACGTGGTCCTGCAGAGGGGTCCTGGCAACAGAGAACTGAAAGAAGCGACCACTTTCCAGATTTAAGTATTTTTTGGCTTTTTTATCTGCATTGTCCTCTCTGGCTTTCATTTAACTAGCTATAACTATTTTTGTGTCTATCTGCTGATTTCTGAAGTATCTGCACTTAAAAGTAGCATTTTGGTCGACTCTGGTCGATTAATACTGTTTTTGTTAATTTAACTGCTGAGGCTGCCCACTAAAGTGTGCTAGCCTGTGTAAATCGATTTTACTGTTTGCTTAATTGCATTTCTGTGTGCTTTCCTGAAAAACAAAAAAAAAAAATACTCCTTGTTTTCCGCCTTTGCTCGACTAGTTTGGACCAGTATACAGGCTTTGCTGTATTCTGGGCTGTGTGTAGTTCCTGTGTTGGCCATTGCCTTACTTGGATAGAAGGAAGTTTCTGAGCTCACCAGTGGGAGTGGGGAGCCTTGAGCAGCCTATCTGTCCCTGGGGAAGTGACCTCAGCACTTGAGCTGTAAATTATTGGTTGCTTTGGACCATTTCTAGCTCTTTTCAAGTTCCCTGTATAAAAATCCGCCTCAGGGCGTTTTTTCTGGCTATATACCCAAGCAGAGCTCCACGTGGTCCTGCAGAGGGGTCCTGGCAACAGAGAACTGAAAGAAGCGACCACTTTCCAGATTTAAGTATTTTTGGCTTTTTATCTGCATTGTCCTCTCTGGCTTTCATTTAACTAGCTATAACTGTTTTGTGTCTATCTCCTGATTTCTGAAGTATCTGCACTTAAAAGTAGCATTTTGGTCGACTCTGGTCGATTAATACTCTTTTTTTGTTAATTTAACTGCTGAGGCTGCCCACTAAAGTGTGCTAGCCTGTGTAAATCGATTTTACTGTTTGCTTAATTGCATTTCTGTGTGCTTTCCTGAAAAAACAAAAAACAAAAAAAATACTCCTTGTTTTCCCGCCTTTGCTCGACTAGTTTGGACCGGTATATAGGCTTTGCTGTATTCTGGGCTGTGTGTAGTTCCTGTGTTGGCCATTGCCTTACTTGGATAGAAGGAAGTTTCTGAGCTCACCAGTGGGAGTGGGGAGCCTTGAGCAGCCTGTCCCTGGGGGAAGTGACCTCAGCACTTGAGCTGTAAATTATTGGTTGCTTTGGACCATTTCTAGCTCTTTTCAAGTTCCCTGTATAAAAATCCGCCTCAGGGCATTTTTCTGGCTATATACCCAAGCAGAGCTCCACGTGGTCCTGCAGAGGGGTCCTGGCAACAGAGAACTGAAAGAAGCGACCACTTTCCAGATTTAAGTATTTTTTGGCTTTTTATCTGCATTGTCCTCTCTGGCTTTCATTTAACTAGCTATAACTGTTTTTGTGTCTATCTGCTGATTTCTGAAGTATCTGCACTTAAAAGTAGCATTTTGGTCGACTCTGGTCGATTAATACTGTTTTTTTGTTAATTTAATTGCTGAGGCTGCCCACTAAAGTGTGCTAGCCTGTGTAAATCGATTTTACTGTTTGCTTAATTGCATTTCTGTGTGCTTTCCTGAAAAACAAAAAACAAAAAAAAATACTCCTTGTTTTCCCGCCTTTGCTCGACTAGTTTGGGCCAGTATACAGGCTTTGCTGTATTCTGGGCTGTGTGTAGTTCTTGTGTTGGCCATTGCCTTACTTGGATAGAAGGAAGTTTCTGAGCTCACCAGTGGGAGTGGGGAGCCTTGAGCAGCTTATCTGTCCCTGGGGGAAGTGACCTCAGCACTTGAGCTGTAAATTATTGGTTGCTTTGGACCATTTCTAGCTCTTTTCAAGTTCCCTGTATAAAAATCCGCCTCAGGGCGTTTTTTTCTGGCTATATACCCAAGCAGAGCTCCACGTGGTCCTGCAGAGGGGTCCTGGCAACAGAGAACTGAAAGAAGCAACCACTTTCCAGATTTAAGTATTTTTTGGCTTTTTTATCTGCATTGTCCTCTCTGGCTTTCATTTAACTAGCTATAACTGTTTTTGTGTCTATCTGCTGATTTCTGAAGTATCTGCACGTAAAAGTAGCATTTTGGTCGACTCTGGTCGATTAATACTGTTTTTTTGTTAATTTAACTGCTGAGGCTGCCCACTAAAGTGTGCTAGCCTGTGTAAATCGATTTTACTGTTTGCTTAATTGCATTTCTGTGTGCTTTCCTGAAAAAACATAAAACAAAAAAAAATACTCCTTGTTTTCCCGCCTTTGCTCGACTAGTTTGGACCAGTATACAGGCTTTGCTGTATTCTGGGCTGTGTGTAGTTCCTGTGTTGGCCATTGCCTTACTTGGATAGAAGGAAGTTTCTGAGCTCACCAGTGGGAGTGGGGAGCCTTGAGCAGCCTATCTGTCCCTGGGGGAAGTGACCTCAGCACTTGAGCTGTAAATTATTGGTTGCTTTGGACCATTTCTAGCTCTTTTCAAGTTCCCTGTATAAAAATCCGCCTCAGGGCATTTTTGCGCGGTGGGGTGCATAGCGCAACAGCGGTTATACAGGTTTAAACTATTTCTGGCTCCACCAAGTCTGCTCTTCAATTTTTCACTTAGAAAGCTCTACTCAGTCTATTTAGCTGTATATATTAGCACTTGTTTTCGGGACTTCTAGTCTTAGCAAGCACTCTTATAACAAAGTAAGCACTCTTATACTAAAGTAAGCACTACAGCCATCCACTACCCCCTGTGAATACCCACTTCCCTTAAAGGCACAGCACTCCTTATAATATTCTAGTATGTCGAGTGGTAGACCACTAGCATCCTCTCTTGTTCAGCTGGTTAACCTGGAAATCTTAAGACAATGTTACAATTGTCTCATGTACACAGACAACCCTCTCCTCCTTCCTACTAACACAAACACTTGTGAGAGATGCAACTATATAGCCAGACTGGAGGCTGAACTCTCTCAACTCAGGACTGGCAAGACCAGACAGGAGGAGAAGGTACCCACACCCGAAGCAAAACCGGTCACACATAAAACCACCACCACTACAAACCAAACACATAAGAACACAAAGACATACTCGGAGGCTCTTATAAAAAACTTACCAAAACAAGAGAGGCTTCCAAAGCAGACACCCAGAAATACACCCCCACAAAACGTAACACCTACAACACATACCTCAAACAATAGGTGTGTCACACAATCACAGCCCCTAAGGCAAAACACTATGCCAGAGACATTAGTAATAGGTGACTCTATAGTCAGACACACCAACGTTCCACTTACCAGGCTGAATAAGGAGAGGGTAACGGTGAGCTGTCTATCGGGAGCTAGGATCCGCCACATTACACACGCACTCAGGTCACTCCAAAGCAAGTACAAGTATGATGCAGTCATTGTCCATGCTGGTGTGAATGACCTGAGACGTACCTCCCTGGACTACATGAAAAGAGACATTGAGGAGCTCTCCGATTATGTAGCCCAGACTGGTATGACCCTGACCCTGAGCAGCATCCTGCCTTCACCAAGAATGATGCCTCAGTACAAAGACAAAATGATCAGTTTTAACAATTGGCTTAATCACTGGTGTCATTCTAGGGGGATCCAATGTCTGTCAGCCTGGGATGACATGCTGGACAAGCCGCGTTGCTTCGCAAGGGATGGCTTGCACCTGTCATCACTGGGCTTCCTGATACTGGCCAAGGCTCTTGCCACCCCCATAGTGCCTTTTTTAGGCAATGCTCAAAAGGCAAATCAACCTCCGTAAAAAACAAAAATGGAAAAAAATTAAGGGTAATGCTGCTCAACGCCAGAAGTCTAAATCTCAAGATGCAGGCACTCGAAGCACTTCTCAGTATGGAGAACATCGATGTCTGTGCAGTAACTGAAACCTGGTTCAAGGCTCCTGAGAGCACTCCAGCGCTACCAGGCTATACCTCATATCATGCTTTTCGGCCTCAAGTTCCAGGCCGAACCACAAAGGGAGGGGGAGTGTCCATTTTCATAAAGGACACCTACACCTCTCGATTGGTGGCTACCCATGAAGCATCAGAAACCATACAAGTTTTACTCACCATAGGCAAAACTGCCATACAACTGGTCACATGTTATAGAACACCCTCCCAATCCCAGGAATCCCATCAAGCATTCCTGAAAACACTGGAGGATATGAATGTCACACCAAACACCATCATATTGGGTGACTTCAACTACCCCAACATAGACTGGGCCCACTATTCTAGCCCTAACACCCTAGCCCAAAGATTCCTGGAATTCATTAACTCAAATGCTATGGAGCAACTGGTCACTTCTCCTACGAGGAGAGATAATATACTTGACCTGATTATCACAAACATGGGGTCCAAATGCTCCACCGGATATAAACCCCTCACTAGTAAGATCTGACCATAAACTGATCACGTTGGATGTACATATCCCACCCCCACCCCCAGAACAAAAGACTACAGTGAAAATTTTTTCAAAAGCTGACTTTACACTCCTTAAGTCAGAAATGCTATCCTTTAAGCCTACTGGGTTAATGGAAACCACATCCCAAAATGCTGAATCCTACACAACAGCCTTCTACGGACATCTCCAAGAATGCATGGATCAAGCAATCCCAACTAAAACCAAGACCCTCTCCACCAAGGGAAAACGCCTGGTTTGGTGGACCCCGGCTATAAACAAACTGTACAACAAAAGAAGGAAGCTACTGCAGGACAAAGCCAAATCCCACAAGGGAAAGGCTTCCCTGATCAGCACAAGTAAAAAACTACGTTCTCTCATAAAAACATCTAAAGCCAACTTTGAGAGAAAGATTGCCAAGGATACCAAAGACAATCACAAGGCCTTCTTCAATTATGTCAGAACCTTGGGAGGAAATTCTCAGATATGCTCTGAGTTGGTACACAACGACAAAAATTCACTGACCCTACCGACATTGCCAATATTCTGGCAGATAGGTTCAGTGCAAATTTCTCCCTCCCTCACCCCTAAAGATGTAGTAATTATCCCTGCTGAATGTAACCTACCTGTCATCTCAGACATACAGGTGAAATCAGCACTCAACAAAGCAAAAAACACAGCATCTATGGGACCCGATGGTATCCCCGGTTGCGTGTTACGTGAACTTCAAGATGAACTAAACCCGCACCTAAAAACGCTATTCAATCTTAGTCTCACTACAGGATATGTACCTGAACACTGGCGCACAGCAACAGTGGTCCCACTCCACAAAGGGGGAAATTCTACTGACCCTGGTAACTACCGCCCCATAAGTCTGACCAGCCTGGTCTGCAAGGCTATGGAAAGAATCATCATGGAACTCATAAATGGCGATATTGGAGATCTGCAGACCCTTGATCCCACCCAGTTCGGTTTTGTAAAAGGCAGATCCTGCCTCTTAAACCTGGTTGACTTCTTCGAGACAGTCACTAGTGCCATCGACGAGGGCAAGGCTGTCCACACTGCCTACTTGGACTTGGATAAAGCCTTTGACACGATACCACACTCTGGCATCATAGACAAGCTCAGCAGCCTAAATGTAAATCCATATGTCACAAGATGGGTATCAAACTGGCTAAAAAACAGAACCCATAAGGTCAAAATTGCTGGAGCCATGTCAGACTCAAAACCAGTCACGAGTGGTGTCCCACAGGGCTCAGTCTTGGGACCACTCTTATTCGGCATTTACTTCTCGGATGTGAAAGCAAATATGGGAGGATTATGGCTGACAAAGTTTGCAGATGACTGCAAACTGGGTGCCATAGTTGATTCACCTGCTGACACACACATCCTACAGAAAGGTCTCACTGAAGCGGACAACTGGTGCGGAATCATGGCCTCAAACTTAACGCCAAAAATGTATAGTCATCCCTTTGGGAAAAACAAAGTACCCACAAATTATCACATAGACAATAACCCACTGAGTACAGAAGAAGTAATCAGAGACCTGGGGACTCAAGTCGATAGTGACCTCTCCTTTGACAACCATGTTGCCAAAGTGGTCAGAAAGACATTCTACCTTGCCCATCTCATCATGAAGGGATTCTCATCCAGATCAAAGGAGGTCATTGTACCTCTATATTCCTCCCTTGTCAGGCCCATGATTGAATATAATGCTCCATTTGGGATGTATCTCACCCGGCACATGCAACAACTGGAAAGACCCCAGAAGTACCTCACCAAGAGGATCATGGGTCTCAAACATGTGCCTTATCCAGCTAGATTAAAGAAACTCCAGCTCTATTCAGTAGCATACCGCCTGCTCAGAGGTGATTTGTGCCTAACATATAGGGCCATGTCCAACCAAGAACTGATGGACATGCTCCATCTCAAAAAATCCAGATCCACCAGAACCACGCGAGCTAAAGATTTCAACCTCTGCACAAATATGAATAAAACATGCTGGAGGGATAGATTCATAACACAGAGGTTACCCGTACTCTGGAACACAATCCCAGTTCATGTGAGACAGAGCCCTTCATTGGCACTGTTCAAGAAAATTCTCGATGCATGGATGGGAGATCGTAAGTTTACCCCGGGAGTCACCTCAGTGTCACTACTACACAGAGGTATAGTTTACTAAATAATGGGGTCCCACATGTGTCACTACTAGAGAGGCGCAACTATATAATACGGGGTGGTGTAAGCCACATCATTGTTGGCTAGGCTTGTAAATGCCCCAGGGCAGATAGCCTAGTACACTACTATGAAACTATGAAACCAGGGATGAATTTCCGGTTTCACATCCAATTGTCCAACTTCTGATGTTTGATTAAAACAAAAAAATAATGTACCCAGTAACTGGGCAATTACTACCACTCTGTTTCACAAAGAAAATAGCCTGGCACAATAAAGCATTTCTACTTGCTTCACACTAATACATTGCAGTCCTGCATAGCCACATCTGGTGCCTATTATGTCTGGTTTCCTGTAAAGATAAAAATGCTTACCTAGCATGAACTAAATTGTCAGAGAAAGCTATAGTTTGCCAGTAGCACAACCTTGCAGACATAACAAGGCTGCTGATTTTCGACTCACATGGATATTTTCAGTGTTGACACTATATCAGCTTCCATCTTTACAGTTTCTGGGCTTCTGCTGCTTGCCATTCCACCGAAGAACTAGACAACCAATCCAAGAGCTCCAAAGGCTGTTTTGAGTGACTGTTTAGATTTTAGAAGGGACCAGTTCAGAAAGCCATCTTCCAGAAGCTCCAAAGGCTGTTTTGCCTGGCTGTTTAGATTTTGGAAGGGACCAGTTCAGAAAGCCATCTTCCAGAAGCTCCAAAGGCTGTGTTGCCTGGCTGTTTAGATTATGGAAGGGACCAGTTCAGAAAGCCATCTTCCAGAAGCTCCAAAGGCTGTTTTGACTGGCTGTTTAGATTTTGGAAGGGACCAGTTCAGAAAGCCATCTTCCTTTTGGAAGGGACCAGTTCAGAAAGCCATCTTCCAGACAGGATACCCAGCACAGCAGTGGTTGGTTTGAATGGAGGAACCATGACACTGGCATCAGCCTACATTTCCTGTCCTTAAAACCATGTTGTATGTTTCAACTAGGAGCAAGATGACTGACAGCTCATCTTGCTTTGTCTTGGATGGCCTATACCTTTAGTTCCATGGATTCTCCATACTGGTCAAAGCAGCTATTACCCAAATACACAATTACCTCCGTACCATCATGCACCCACTTCAAAACTTTACTAAAAGCGAACCTAAAAACATGCTGGCTATGCCCTTCCAACTCCCACTCTAATATCACCCAGTCCATACAACCACTACCTTTCTTTCGACTCCACTAACTACCTTGATTATAGCAAGCTCAGATGCTCATAAGCCTAGTACTTATTATACAGCAGGAGCTTCTTATTGTAACATTTGTTAATGTCTGTTATGTACTTCACAGATAAAGATTCTAGTTATCTACTGATTTACTATGTTCTTCATCTGTAAATATGTTGTAAGTAATTGCTATGTAAATTGTTAATCGCTATGTAATCCAATGTAACTACTGTCTGTTTATTTAAACTGTGGAGCTTTTCTCCCCGGGCCTCCGCTGAAAATGGACTTACATCCAGTCGGACACTCCCAGTCAACAAATGTAAATAAATAAATAAATAATAAAGTGCAAGTGTTTACATATAACAAAACAGTGATGTGGTACATAAACAAGCAAGGTGGAACAAGGTCTTACCCTCTATGGAGACTAGCCAAAGTAACCTATGATATAGCTTTTCTGCACAATTTCATTCTATAGTCATCTTACATTCCACCAAAGCAAAACTGCCTAGCAGAGAAGCTGAGCAGGACAAGGACAGACTCTCTTGAATGGAAACTAAATCAAAGGATCTTCCAAGTTTTTATCCTTCTGTGAGGAACACCTCAAATATATCTTTTTGCCACTAGAAAGAATCAGTTGGCAATATTCTGCTCCAGGATTTCATGGTAGGAGGCCAGGAAGACAGATGCCTTTTCATTTCCTTGGACAGGAATGCTCCTGTTTGCTTTTCCACCCTTTCCACTAATATACAGGGTACTTCTGAAGATTCAGAAGGACTTCTCAAGGGTCACTGTGATGACTCTCTGGCCTAGGCTACAGTGGTGATCCCTTCATTTGGAATTGGCCAGGGGCAATTACTACAAGTTTCCTCACAGACTGGATTTACTCACACACGACCAGGGGTACTTGATACATCCCGACCGCAAACAGCTGTAACTGATTAAGTAGATGACAGCATTTTAATACCTTTTGAGCACCTTTTTTATGTGCAGCAGGTATTAACAGAGGCAAGAAAACCTGCAACTAAAAAATATTATATTAGCAAATGAGTGAATATTAGGCTAACTGCCCTGAAGGACTATTTTTAAGCCAAGCCAATAACCTGAGGTCAGAATCAAACTCTGCACCTTTTATCTATAAGATAAAGACCTTAACCATTATGCTAAACTCACCCACCCGGAAAAGATTTTCTGTTTAGTGCCAACAAAAGAACCAACATCCATTCTGGACTAGTGTTTTTCTGGTTCTGTATTACTTGTGTGAGTTCTTATCCAATTGACCTTTCTTACTCCTCAGTCAAGGTTCACTTGTCGACCATTTTAGCACGTCTGTCCATGGATTGCCCTCTTTAAATGCAGTCTCATGTGAAAATGTTTATGAAAGGGGTTTTGAGTGATTGAGGTATTTCATTCACATTGGTTACTAGTTCTAATGGTTTGTGTAGCAGATTTTATCAGCTGTTCTTTCTTGGATTCCTTACCTGGTCAGCTGACATTGCTACTACAGCAGTTATCTATGTACTTTCCTCATGGTTCAGACTCTGTTAATCCCATCACATCTACCTAAATGGAACAGAATGCTAACAACTGTAACGGCTCGGCTTATCTTTCTTGGAATGGATGTAACAATCTTGTGATGAGTCAGCTTTTGGAAAATGAGGAGTTTAACACCTCCGAGTAGCTTTGGACCCCTGTATGTGAATTTCAACACCAACTAATGAACCAACAAGTCACAGGTCATTAAAAGTTCAACTGCAAACTTTAGAACGTTGGACAAAAAATACAGGATGCTTCAGAGGGATAACAATTATTTACCCAGATGTATCAGCTTAAAACAAATTCCCAGGGGTCTTTGCATTTGGAAATACCTGTGGGGACTGAAACATGTGCAGTGATGCACAGTGAATTATCGAATCTATGCAACCACACAGGAATCATACCGATGCAGATTGTTATGTGGGACAATGACTGTAAGTTGCATAAGTTAGATGGGGCATTAAGAGTCTTAATGAAAGTATTGTTAATGATCTGTTATTTAGTTCCTTCACAATGGAGTATAAAAAGCTGTTTAAGGAGTTGGATAACTATGTTCAGCATAATTTAGATACCAAACAATGTAATCTTTTAAGGGATACCCATGAGTACATTGAAAAGTGTGCTTATCCTCTCCCTAGTCATCTGATAAGTTCAGAACTGGCATTGGACTATGCCACACCTGTTAGCAACCATTCAGGAAGTGAAAGTAATACCCCATAAGGATTCAGCAATGTCTAATTATAATGATTTTTTTTAGAGTTTCCTCCATTGAGGTAAACTGAGAGATTGGTTCACAGGAGGGAACAGTCATAGAATTATCAGGACAAAAGGAACTCTTATGCTGGTCAGTCAGGGAGGGGAAAAAGGAAATGGAACAACTGGAACAATTATCGGAGGCCCACTACAATGAACTGACAGTGGTGGACAATATTGTGGGCAAACAAGGTGGGGTTTGTATATATAACTTTAGTGATGTGTCTTTAACATCCATGCATTTTTCCCTACTTAGCAAGGGTTTCACATTTGTGCCAGTGTTTAAAACTGACATTGCTAATATATCGATTAATTTAATGCTTTACGCTAGACTGTTGAATTTGAAATTTTTTGGTAACAGTTTGTGAGACACTATTACGTTAAAAAGGAGAAGTACATTCTGCTGTTGTTTTTGAATGTATTTGTAAATTTGAGATAAGGAATTATCTTAAAAAACATTTTGGCTTGAGGGATAACATGACACTGAATGAAAGGCTTTTATTACGGAAATTATCTTTGAACAAGGACTTTACAATTATGAAACCCGACAAAGGTGTGGGAGTTGGGATTATGAATTATGTTGACTATTCAAATAAAATGTTTCACATTTTAAATGATGTTACAACTTATGAAAGGGTTTCCAAGAATGAAAGCAACATAGAGTGTGCTAAACGTAGACTGCTGGTTAGTTAATGTCTTATGTCAGGGAGGTATTACACAGCAAGAATTTCAATTTCTAAAGGTTGATAAGCCTTTCACACCTTTTATTTCTGGAATTCTGAAAAGTCATAAAAATTTATTTGACCTTCCTTTATGACTGATTGTTGCTGTGAAGGGTTTGTTTGTTTGCGTCTTTTTGGCTTTTTCCCGGTTAGGGGTCAGCACAGCGGAACTCCGGTCCGCTAATGACTGGCAGTAAATGCCCTGATGCACAACCTTCAATGAAGGTACGCCCATTCATGCATGTCTCCACACAGAAGACGTTCTAGCTGAAAATCGAACAGAACAACGTCTTACTGTGAGGCGACAACGCTACCACAGCACCACCACCGCAGTGTTGCTGTGAAGGGTAATATTTTAAAAAGTGATAAACAGTTGTCTAACTCTAAGGTAAACTTACTTGTGGAGTTTATGGACATAGTGTTACACAACAATTTTATTTACTTTGAAAGGGAATTATTTTGGCAAACTTCAGGTGTTGCCATGGGTGAGAAATGCACACCTATATATACGAATTTAGTACTAGCACGTTGGGAAAAGAAGTAAGATTTTACATCTCCTTATTTTAAATATGTGGTCTCTTACTTCAGATTTTAGGATGACATTCTAATTTTAAGGAATAGTGAACAAATGATGGTTTGTTTGTTTACTATTCGAGTGGTACTACTTCTTTTTTGAAATTTACTTACACGATACATTCAGAAAAGATTGACTATTTGGATATTTATCTGTACAAGAATTTAACTAATATGAGTTTTACTTCTACTGTTTTCCATAAAAAAGATGTTTTCTAAATCCTTCTTACACTTCAACAGTTGTCACCCCCTTTTTCAGAAAAGGGGTATTGTGAAGGGGCAAATGGTGCAGCTGTCAAGATTAATTACAGAAGATGATGATTATTTCTTGTAAGAAATGGGACATCTTATGGATATGTTTCATGAGAGAGGTTATCCTGATAGGTTGTTGAACAACATTAAAAAGTATGTTCAGAGATTGAGACCAACCAGATTCATCTTGATTTTAAACCCAGGGGTTGGATGAATTCCTATGTAAAAGCCAGTACATCAAAGGAAAACAAAACAGAGGCTATGGTCTTGTCATTCAACCCTGACACTGATGTCATTACTAAGAGAATAAGAATAGCTTGGAACATGGCCTTTCCACTAGATTTGAAATAA
This sequence comes from Protopterus annectens, assembly GCF_019279795.1. Classification (NCBI taxonomy): domain Eukaryota; kingdom Metazoa; phylum Chordata; order Ceratodontiformes; family Protopteridae; genus Protopterus; species Protopterus annectens. The sequence goes on from NC_056743.1 coordinate 1,940,918,786, forward strand.
AATGGGCAAGAACCCACTTGTTGTTTTTGGGAGGGGTAGGAATATAAAGAGATGGCTTGAGTATAACACAAGATCTTACATTAACACTATTAGGTCACAGATGACCAAGTGTGGTGGATATACATTTTGCAAGTATATCAATGATAGTTCCTATATAAGTATTTATAATTATGACAAATCTATTGGTTGTCCTGGTAAGTGTACCACCAAATTGGTGGTACACCTTGCTTCTTACACATCATGAAATGCATTTTACATAGGTAAAACAGTAAGAAGGTTAAAAAAGCGGATTGACGAACATGTTAATGAAGTTAAAAATAAGAAGTCAATCAGCACTCTACACACTCCGTGGATTGTGTAAATTTTAGGAGATTTTTATTTTTTATCATTGACAGGGTATATGTAAATAACAAGCGAGGGTGATATTGAAAGTGTGTTAGAGCACAAAGAGGCATCATTATAGCAACTGAGAACGGATGCTACTAAAAGACCAGGTATCAATGAGTCTTGCTCAATTGCTGGCACTTTAAAAATTCGAGTTAAGTATGATTTCAACGGTGGGTGGTTTCACATGGTGGATTTTTAAACTGTGATTACTGTTGTTTTACAACAAGTTTTTAATATTATTTTGAATTGTTAAATTTATTTAAAATCTTGTAAAAAGCATTTTTAAATATTGATATATTTGTATTATGTTCAATATATGTATGGTTGGCATAATGATTTGTAGTTATATCTGTACATCGCTAGGGTTTTAATTTCAATCTGTTGGCATTTTACTGATATAATGACAGTACTTAATGCAAGTTTAAATGGTGTTTCCATGACACTGATGAAAGCTGAACTGTTTATAGGCAAAAGTGCTTAGTCATTTGTTTTATCACATATTTTTATAAAAAAATTCAGCTGACCTTTCCATTTCTGCACTGTTAATTGTTTTTCTTATGGGTTTTGTTGCACATGAAGCCTCCTGGAAAACTTGCTGCTCCTCCTCCTTGGGATCTCACGTTGTGTTAGAAAAGCTGACTGTTATTCAATTTGATCTCACGTTGTGTTAGAAAAGCTGACTGTTATTCAATTTGATCTCACGTTGTGTTAGAAAAGCTGTTATTCAATTTAATCTCACGTTGTGTTAGAAAAGCTGACTGTTATTCAATTTGATCTCACGTTGTGTTAGAAAAGCTGACTGTTATTCAATTTGATCTCACATTTGTTAGAAAAGCTGACTATTATTCAATTTGATCTCACGTTGTGTTAGAAAAGCTGACTGTTATTCAATTTGATCTCATGTTGTGTTAGAAAAGCTGACTATTATTCAATTTGATCTCACTTTGTGTTAGAAAAGCTGACTGTTATTCCATTTGATCTCACGTTGTGTTAGAAAAGCTGACTGTTATTCCATTTGATCTCACGTTGTGTTAGAAAAGCTGACTGTTATTCAATTTGATCTCACATTGTGTTAGAAAAGCTAACTATTATTCCATTTGATCTCACGTTGTATTAGAAAAGCTGACTGTTATTCCATTTGATCTCATGTTGTGTTAGAAAACCTGACTGTTATTCAATTTGATCTCACATTGTTAGAAAAGCTGACTGTTATTCCATTTGATCTCACGTTGTGTTAGAAAAGCTGACTGTTATTCAATTTGATCTCACGTTGTGTTAGAAAAGCTGACTGTTATTCAATTTGATCTCACATTGTGTTAGAAAAGCTGACTGTTATTCAATTTGATCTCACATTGTTAGAAAAGATGACTGTTATTCCATTTGATCTCACGTTGTGTTAGAAAAGCTGACTGTTATTCAATTTGATCTCACATTATGTTAGAAAAGCTGACTGTTATTCAATTTGATCTCACGTTGTGTTAGAAAAGCTGACTGTTATTCAATTTGATCTCACGTTGTGTTAGAAAAGCTGACTGTTATTCAATTTGATCTCACGTTGTGTTAGAAAAGCTGACTGTTATTCAGTTTGATCTCACGTTGTGTTAGAAAAGCTGACTGTTATTCAATTTGATCTCACGTTGTGTTAGAAAAGCTGACTGTTATTCCATTTGATCTCACGTTGTGTTAGAAAAGCTGTTATTCCATTTGATCTCACTTTGTGTTAGAAAAGCTGACTGTTATTCAATCTGATCTCACGTTGTGTTAGAAAAGCTGACTGTTATTCCATTTGATCTCACGTTGTGTTAGAAAAGCTGACTGTTATTCCATTTGATCTCACGTTGTGTTAGAAAAGCTGACTGTTATTCAATTTGATCTCACTTTGTGTTAGAAAAGCTGACTGTTATTCAATTTGATCTCACGTTGTGTCAGAAAAGCTGACTGTTATTCCATTTGATCTCACTTTGTGTTAGAAAAGCTGACTGTTATTCAATCTGATCTCATGTTGTGTTAGAAAAGCTCACTGTTATTCAATTTGATCTCACGTTGTGTTAGAAAAGCTGACTGTTATTTCATTTGATCTCACTTTGTGTTAGAAAAGCTGACTGTTATTCAATTTGATCTCACGTTGTGTTAGAAAAGCTGACTGTTATTCCATTTGATCTCACGTTGTGTTAGAAAAGCTGACTGTTATTCAATTTGATCTCACGTTGTGTTAGAAAAGCTGTTATTCCATTTGATCTCACATTGTGTTAGAAAAGCTGACTGTCATTCAATTTGATCTCATGTTGTATTAGAAAAGCTGACTGTTATTCAATTTGATCTCACGTTGTGTTAGAAAACCTGACTGTTATTCAATTTGATCTCACGTTGTGTTAGAAAACATGACTGTTATTCAATTTGATCTCACTTTGTGTTAGAAAACCTGACTGTTATTCAATTTGATCCATCCCATCAAGCTGACTAAAACAGTCTCACTTACTGCTCTGATCTCTACAGGAAGAGCATCTGAGTTGCAAGTTCTTATGGTCGGTCAGACGTACCTCATTTCACACAAAGATAAGATTTCCTTCAGAATTATTCCTTCTTTTATGCCTAAAGTGGTATCTGAGTTTACTTTAAAGCAAGCTGTTCATCTTCTTTCCAGAAGCTAAATATGAAGGCCAACACCCAACTTATGGGTGACTTCAACTACCACTCCATGAGCTGGGAGACTTATACAACCCATAATGCTTCACTTGCTCAGAGGTTTTTGGACTTTGTCAATGCAAATACCCTGGAGCAACTAGTTAGCTCCCCAACTAGTGGTACTAATATCCTAGACCTGATACTCACAAACAAGGAGGGATGCTGCTCCCTCCCATGCATTAACTCATCCCCTGGTAAGATCTGACCACAAAACAATCTCCTTTAGTATTAAAACTAACTTAGAACCCCCATCAAACTCCAAATCTGTTAAGAACTTTGCTAAGGCCAATTGCCTCAAACTAAGTGATAACCTATTAAACTTCCACATCCCTCTGAACTCACATAACACCGAGGCCTACTCTATGTTGTATGAAAAAGAAATGTACAACCACATTCATAGCTGCATACAGGACATAGTACCTGTCGGAGTCAAATCTATGATTACTGACAAAAATAAACCACCTTGGTGGACCCCCAGCATAAAATGGCTATTCAACAAAATGAAAAAAAAATCCTCTCCAAAGCCAAGAAAGAACAGACAAATCAGTGGAAAAAGACACTCAGCAGTCTAAACAAACAAATTGGAAAGCTGGTCAAATCTGCCAAACCAAACTATGAGGCAAAGGTAGCCTCCCACGTGAAGGATAAACAGAAGGCTTTTTTTTATTATGTTTGTAACCTCAGGGGAAACTTTCAGTAATGTACTTAGTTAATCATGAACAGCAACACTTACACCCAGCCTGAAACTATAGCAAACCTGCTGGCCAACAAGTTCAGTTCAATCTTCTTCCCTATCACCTCCTTCCACTCCCAAAGAAATACCCGCAACCATCTCCCTACCAGACATTATGAGGGAACAGGTCCTTACTGCCCTCGCTAAAGCCAAAAACATAGCCTCCTTCCTGACAACATTTCAAGATGCTTCTTAAATAGCTTAAAACAGAATTTATCAGGGCCAGTAGAAACCCTCTTTAACCACAGCCTCTGAACAGCCTTTGTCCCAGAGGAATGGAGGACTGCAACAGTCATCCTTCTGCACAAGGAGCCCCATCAACTGACCAAGGAACTACAGATTCATAAGCTTGACCAGTATTATCTGCAAGACCATGGATAGAATTATCATGGATCTGATCAATAATGACACAGGAATTCTCCAAAAACTGGACCAGACCCAATTAAGCTTTGTCAAAGGGAGGTCTTGCCTGCTCAGTCTGGTGGACTTCTTCGAGAAAGTCACCAGGGCCATGGATGAGGGTAAAACGACACACACCGCTGATCTAGACCTGACCAAAGCTTTCAACACAATCCCCCACTGAAGATCATAGATAAACTTCTGAATTAGGCATAAACCTCTACATCATGAGAAAGATAGCCAACTGGCTCACTGATAGGATGCATACTGTCCAGATAGGTGAATAAAGTTCCGATAAGAAACCTGGCACTTGTGGTGTCCCGCAGGGCTCAGTGATGGGACCCCCCCCCCCCTGTTTGGTATGCACTTCTCTGAAGTGAAGGCCAATGTTGGTGGGCCTCTGGCTCACCAAGTTCACTAATTACTGTAAGCTAAGAGCAATCACTGAATCCCCGTATGATGCTGACATCCTACAAACAGGCCTAAAACTGACAAATGACTGGTGCCAAAACATTGGTCTGAGACTAAATGCTAAAAATGCATAATCATACCCTTCAATAAATCATATATCCCTGCAAATTATAATGTTGATAGCGCACCCCTAAAAGTAGACCCAGTGGTGACGGACCTAGGAAAATGCAGAACACAGACAGAAAGTAGCCTATACTTTGACCACTAGGTAACTACAGTAGTGAGGAAATCCTTCTATGTGTCTCAACCTATAAGTACAGGCATGGCATCAAGATCAAAGGAAGTCATACTGACATTGTATGTGTCCCTCAACAGGCCCATAATCAAATAAAACCCCACCTTCTGCATGCACCTAACCAGGTACTTACACCAACTGGAGTGACCCCAGAGGTTGCTCACTAAAAAAATACAAAGTGTAAGACACATGTCTTACGCAGACCAACTGAAGGCCCTATCCATTTACTCTGTCTCATATAGTTCATTTAGCAAGGACTTATGCTTGACCTACACTCTATTCTCTGATGAAAATGTTACATATTAGCAAGAAAAATTATACAGGGCTAATGTATTCCATGGACTTGAACCTTATATGTGTGACTCTAACATAACTTGCTGGAGAGATAGATTCATATCCCAAAGGCTACCTTATCTATGGAATAAACTTCCCATCTTTGTAAAACAAAGATCATCCCTCACTCTCTTCAAAAACAATTTGGATGAATGGATGAAAATGGTGAATTCACCCCTGGGGTACTGCCATGTCCCTTATGGACAGAGGCAGTCTGTAAAATGACTCAGGGCTCCAACACCCAAAGTCCTACTACCCTGATACTACCCCATCCCATATCTGGAGAATTATGATATAATATTGTCATATCCTGAGTATTATTGGGTAGACTTGTAAAGGTTCTTGTGCCATTAGCCTAATAATCACTTATGAACCTATGAACTCAGATACTATTTTGACAGAATAAAATCTTTCAGAACTTCTGATCAGTTGTTCATTTCTTGTGAGGGTAAGAAGAAAGGCCAACCAGTATCAAAACATACTATTTCCAAGTGATTGTCTCAGGCTATCAGTTTTAATGACTCCCACCACAAAAAAAACTATTGCAGGCATGGTTAAGACACGCTCTACCACAGCGTTGGTTACATCTACGGCTTTTTGGAAAAGGTTGAAATCTAGAAGTATTCTCAAAGCAGCAACTTGTTCCTCTGTACATACATTTAAAAAGCACTATAAACTAGATTCCTTTTTCAGGTCATTGCTAGGACCATTTCCAGAGGCTCCTGGATCCTCAGTCTTCCTCTTCCCACTTTATCTAACTTATGTTAGTCGACACATATAGCTTAGGCTACCTATTGCGACAACAATCAATAAAAGAACATAGTACAGTTGTGCAAGTAAGTTTACCATAACAAGAGCTGTTTGAATGGCCACTACAGCAGTTGCACTTGTCTCCCTCCATCTCCCTTTTTTGTATGGTTTTATGGGCACGGACCCTGATTTGTCTTTTCCTAGGTGTGCCATTCTCTGGGCTTAAGGGTACCTCTATCTGTTGGCATGAAACTCTGAAGGGTAAAGTGCCCAAAACCTGACTTTTACTCAGCTCAGCTCGAGCTGTTAGGGCAAGTGGAAGGTGCCCTGAAGCTTTGAAAGCAGGGCAGTTGTTATATCCTTCATAGGATATTAAACATATAGCTTAAGCTACTACAGCAGTAATCGTTCGAACATCTACTGTTATGGTAACTTTACCTGTACAGATGTACTTTATGGATGGACGAATAGATGGATAATATCAACATTAGTACTGTAAGTTAACACTAGTGGAAAATAATATAATTTTAAATGGTAACAGCTGGGGAAGCAGAAGAAAGACATTTGTAGAACAGAGCTGAGGACAAGGAAGAGATTAGTAGAGTAGTGATATAATGAAAATGCATATCAGTATGAGGTAATGGCATGGTGCTACAGGTAAGTTTTAAATCAGGTAATGCTATGGTTACAGCTCCTAGTACATAGTAGGTGCTTATTAAGTGTTTTCCTCCAATCAAATCTGCTTGGTATTTAAAACACTGTCCATAGCCCAGAAGTTACAAAACAGGAGGAACAGTCACCATACTGATCATATACTTTGGAGCGAATGCTAGATGAAGGCAGGAAAAGGATAGATTATGAGTGGAGTCTACATTGTATTATTCCCCTTGCTATCATTCTGACAACCATCCTAATGCCGCACATTCTATGTTGTGTCTGCTCACACTCCAATTCACTCTCCCCAGTCCAATGCATGGATTTATACTGGGGGCCAAAGAAGAACCTAAGGTTGTTCTGGTGGATTAGCTGTCTATCTTCTAGCAGGGGGATGTTATATATATATGACCTACCCTCTCTGCCCCTTTCCCTATGATCATCAACACACTTCTGAGGGTGCCACCCCTCTTTGGATCATGCCTCTCCTTATGGAGAATCATCGATGAACACCCTCCCGCCTAGATGCGCATGCCCATCCCTCCTTGCCACTCTGTCAGTATCCTGAGCCGCTAATCAAACTCAGATCACATGGGCCAGAGTCAGAGTTTCATCCCTCTTTGCCACTAGAGCAGCTTGGAACTACTTTGTATTTCTAAGTGAAGGACTCGACTTCTACTTGATAAGTGGGGAACAGTGCTGACATTTCTTGGATGTGCATCTCCGGTTATTGTTTAAACTCAAACCAGACAACCACAGTGACAGTTCCTTGAGGGATGAGATAATAAAAACTTTGTTGTCTTGCCATAGGCTTCTTTCAGCATGAAGGGTTGTGAAGTTTGAGTTTAGATAGGAAATCAGACATAGCAGGAGGGTATTGGCTAGGGAATACATAGGCCTTGGCTATTGAGAGACAAGCCTGGTTTGTTTTAAAGTTTTTCAGTTGTAAAGGAGGCACATTTTTGACTGGTGTGTCACATGACAAATTTGGCATGTAGGTGAAATTGTAGTTCCATGTACGATGTCTCTTTCACCCTTGACCTAGAAGGATTAAAGTCCTGACTATAGCTCAGACCGACTCAAGTCACTTCCCCCATTGTATTTGTGGCCTAAATACTCAATGACTCCACATGGTGGGAGAGAGATAACTATCTGTTAAACTGCTGGCATATGCTGTGACCCAGACCTATGACAAGCTAGAGCTTCACTTTGTAACCCAGCACATCAATATTTGGAAATAAATACCAGCTTAGAGAACAAGTTTAGCAGGCAGTATTATTTTGTGCCTGCCAGCCAACATGGGGAAAGATTAGGAATCGAACATACACACGTCCTGACTCTCCCCCCAGCCTGAAGTTGTGAGCCTAGACTACCATGCCCTCATCCTGAGAGGCCAGCTTCAGTTACGTCTTCAGCCTTATTAAACTGCTTATTTATTTATTTAAGCAGTGAGCAAAAAATAGTTAAAATATAAAGTGACGAAAATGCAGGAAAAAATCCAATAAATATAGAAAAACAAAAATTCTGTTGCCACCTGTCCAGGTTCCTACGAGATGATCCCATTTTGTGCCCTATAGTCATCAATAACCAGTATCTCATAGCAACCAGTATCATTGCAGTAAGACACTAGATTGCCTAATTTGACACTGCATCTGAGTTCAGCAGCATTGTTATCCCACTTCTCACCTCCCCACCCCCACCTCAACCACCACACACACACACACACACACACACACACACACACACACACACACACACACACACTCTCGCACTCGTGTTTTTGTTTTTTTTTTCAGCTCAGCTGATAAAGCTCCTGCTACAAAGTCATGGTTACTGAGCTGATAGCACAGCTCATCAGCAGCCTAGGTGACAAGTGCAGCTGTTCACACCCCACCTACTTGAGCAGCAGGAGATCAGCACAACGTATACACCCGATGTGAACCATGAACATACATTCTGATGATTAACAGCAATTACAAGTGCCTTTCTAGGTGTCCAGTTTCATTTGTACTGCAACAACTAATAGCGACCTTTGGAAGATACTGTCTTACTTTGTATGCATGTCTTACCTTGACTTCCTTTCATTTCAAGTTAGGAAATGCAGAAGCACTGCACATGAAAACAGATTGCCTTGTAGGATTGTTTACAAATTTCACATCTAGAAACAAACATCAGGTAAAGCTTCAAATGGACCCTATCGGAATACGAATTCAATACTGTGTGTACTTGTGTATGTGTGTGTTTATAGAGAGAAGAAGAGACAGACAGATAGAGAAAGAAGGAATGTGTGTGTGTGTGTGTGTGTGTGTGTGTGTGTGTGTGTGTGTGTGTGTGTGTGTGTGTGTGTGTGTGTGTGTGTGTGTGTGTGTGTGTGTGTGTGTGTGTGTGTGTGTGTGTGTGTGTGGGTGTCTGTGTGTGTGTGTGTGTGTGTGTGTGTGTGTGTGTGTGTGTGTGTGTGTGTGTGAGTATGTGTGTGTTGCGTGTGTCTTTGTGTGTGCATATATGCATAATATATTAACACATATATGCATATATTGGTTGTATTTGTATTTATGTGTGTGTATAGAGATCATCCATTGCCTTAGGGACCTTTTCAAAGAAGTCCACCATACAAGCAAACACACGTGCGCACACACACACACACACACACACACACACACACACACACGTGCGCACGCATGCGCATGTGTGTGTGTGTGTGTGTGTGTGTGTGTGTGTGTGTGTGTGTGTGTGTGTGTGCGCGCATGTGTGTGTGTGTGTGTGTGTGTGTGTGTGTGTGTGTGTGTGTGTGTGTGTGTGTGTGTGTAGGTTCATAGGTTCATAAGTATATATTAGGCTAATGACCACTAGGGCCCTTATAAGCCTAGCCATGCAATCCAAATGTGACCTAGAAATTTGATTTATAAAGGGGGTGATTTACTGACTGCCACTCTCCATCAGAGACATAGGTGCCAGACCAGAGGTGAATTTCCGATTACCCATTCATTGATCCAAGTTGTGCTTAAATAAGGATAGGGAGCAACTTTGCTTCAAAGAGATGGGGAGCCAATTCCAAAGAATGAGAATTCTCTGTGAAACATATCTGTCACTCCAACATGTCCTATTTATGTCACAAGTAAAACTTACATCTTTCACTTTAGTAGTTCTGAGGGTTCCTATTACATAATCGAACTTCCAGAAGGTCGAACACCAGATGTTCAAACTTGGAAGATCGAAATGTGATAACATAGAAACATCAGAACAGCAAATTTTTTCCCAGGGACAAAAATTCGCTGTTCCGAAAAACACACACACAAAACAAGCACACCAAAAACCTTATAAACCTACACTAAACCTTACATACACAACTATCTATGCACTAACCTTAACACAAACCCTAAGGTCCCTCACTATTGCACACTTACCTTAACCGCACCCTAATCCTAAAGTCATTCACTATCGCACACTTACCTTACCCGCACTCTAACCCTAAAGTCTGTCACTATTGCACACTTACCTTACCCGCACCCTAATCCTAAAATCTGTTACTACCGCACACTTACCTTACCTAATCCTAAAGTCCATCTCTCTTGCACACTTACCTTACCTACACTCTAACCCTAAAGTCTGTCACTATTGCACACTTACCTTACCCGCACCCTAATCCTAAAATCTGTTACTATCGCACATGCTGTTTGTTTTGTGAATATGCAAAGGTTTTATTGAAACATGTCCATGGATGCCCTGTATGCCAGCCAAAGATCACCTCTCAGAAGTCTATATGAGTAAAGAGACAGAGCTTTGAGGCAATCAGCATAAGACATTGTGTTTACTCCCTGTATTCCTTTTGTAAGGAACCTTTGTGGAAGCTCCATTTGCTGCATGTGTCTGGTCAGGTACACAATGAAGGGGGCATTATACTCTATGATGGGTCTAATGAGGGCTAAGTACAGTGGTATGATGACCTCTGTGGACCTAGATGTCATGCCCTTGCTTACAAGTTAAGCAACATAGAATGATTTTCTTACTACCTTGGACACATGTTGGTGGAAGGCTAGGTTACTAGCTGCATGAGCTCCCAGACCCCTGATTAGTGAATCACCTTTTAGGGGTGTTTATTAATGGCACAGTTAGCCATGGTGGCCAACTTCCCAAAAGGTACTATAATGCATCTCTTAGTACTGAGTTTTAAGACATGACCTTGGCACAAGTATTTGTCTGTGTTAAACTTTCCTGAAGGGTGTTTTCCTCTTGGGGGATTCAGTGGCTGCTCCCATCTGTGAACATGGTTAACCAGAGGTCTTTGACATCGTCTTTGACCTCTGAGAAATAGATACCAAAGACGAACGTGCCCAGCACAGAGCCCTGAGGGACTCCATTTGTGATTGTCCTCTTTGTGAAGGTGGCCTCACCAATCCTCACCTCTTGAATCCTATCCATTAAGTCAGCTAGTTAATACCTAGTTCCCTAAGCCTGTTGAAAATGCCTGAGTGGGGAGTATATCTAATGTCTTAGCCAGATCTAGGTAAGCAGAGCAGTGTGCACAGTGTCCACCCATTGACTGCCTAACTCCACCAGCTTCACATCTGTTTGCAGGTACTGTCCAAATGCCAACAGCAGCATAACAAATTATACAGTTAAAAGCTTGGTAAGTATGAACTGCAACACATGAAAACATGGACTAGCTGCAGCTGTGGCACAGGCAGACAATGTCGACCATGAGAGGAGAAGCAGCTAAAAATATACATTATAGGTATGTCTATGCTACACAAAAAAGATTGTACGCCAACATTTGTACCTTAGGTTGACATCATATTGCCAGTTTCTTGTAACACAATGTTTTACTAGTTAGTGGTAGCTCTGTGAACACTGGATTATCTACAAAGCCATGTGTGGTTTATTGTCTGCTAATAGCATGCCCTGGTGACATAATAAGACACTTAAGCAGTGTGTTTACTGTTTAGCAACAGGGGTGTGCTCTGCTAGACAATATAGGCTGTACCTCTGAGTGCCTTATTTTTGCTATAAAATGACCCCCAAACATAAAAAATAAATAAAGATAAATGCAAAGTATAAGCAAGTAAGCAAAAGAAGAAATCAAAAATCATTGGAAAAAACAGTATAAAATAAAGCTTTGGATTAAATTCTGGCAGTATGAGTCATACTAGCTTTATCTCATACACACAAGATACAGGGTTTGATTCTTACATTTGAGATGGGAACTTTGGGTAGGCTTAAAATGACCCACAAGGGCAGACAGCCTAGTACTAACCTATGAACTTACACACACATTAGACTCACACACATACGCAACTCTTGTTACTGCACAAAACATATATCTAAGCTATATGCTAGTCATGAATAAAGGAAGTGTCTGGGCTAAAATTGGCTTCATTTTAATTATAACACGCATTTTATAAAAATCCAGTCATCATCATCATCATCATCATCATCATCATCTTCTTTCGGCTGATTCCGTAAGGGGTCGCCACAGTGGATCATCTGTTTCCATTTCTTCCTGTCCTCTGCATCTTGCTCTTTCACACCAACCACCTGCATGTCCTCTCTCACCACATCCATAAACCTTATCTTAGGCCTTCCTCTTTTCCTGTTACCTGGTAGCTTCATCCTTAGCATCTTTTTCCCAATGTACTCAGCATCCCTCCTCAGCATATGTCCAAACCAACGTAATCTTGCCTCTCTAGCTTTGTCTCCAAACCTTCCAACCAGGGCTGACCCTCTGATATATTTATTCCTAGTCCTGTCCACCCTTGTCACACCCAGTGCAAATCTTAACATCTTTAACTCTGCCACATCCAGCTCTAACTCCTGCCTTTTTGTCAATGCCACTGTCTCCAACCCATATAACATAGCTGGTCTCACTACCCTCTTGTAGACCTTCCCTTTCACTCTTACTGGTACTCGTCTGTCACAAATCACTCCTGACACACTTCTCCACGCACTCCATCCTGCGTGTACTCTCTTCTTCACCTCACTTCTACACTCAACGTTACTCTGAACTGTTGATCCCAAATACTTAAACTCATCCACCTTCGCCTCCTCTACTCCTTGCATCCTCACCATTCCTCTATCCTCCCTCTCATTCACACACATATATTCTGTCTTAGTCCTGCTGACCTTCATTCCTCTTCTCTCTAGGGCATATCTCCATCTCTCCAGGGTCTCCTCCTACTCTCACTACAGATCACAATGTCATCTGTAAACATCATAGTCCATGGGGACTCCTGTCTGATCTCGTCTGTCAACCTGTCCATCACCTTTGCAAATAAGAAAGGGCTCAGAGCTGATCCTTGATGTAATCCCACCTCCACCTTAAACGCATCCGTCACTCCCACCGCAGACCTCACAGCTGTCTTATATAAATTGTGTATTTATTATATAACATATATATATATATATATATATATATATATATATATATATATATATTTATAAAAACCCAGTAATAATCCTAAATACCAAATATAATAACTATTTGTATACTGCAATGCATATACCTATCCGATTTTATAATACTCGTCAGGTATTTAAACACCAGAGGAAGAATCAAGGCTTGCAGAGCTCTACACAGATCTCTGGTACAGACATAACAGCATAATACTTTGGGAAGCGCAATATTTTAATTTTACAGATATGATTATTTCACAGTACTCTAATGGAGATCTCAAGAAGCCTATTAAGAATACATAATACAGTGAGGCCCCATTTTTGACCTAGGAAACAAACAAACTTTCAGAGTATTAAGCAACATGTTCCTTGCGTTCTCTAAAATGCCCTGAAAATCCGTTCAGTAGTTTGTCCATGTATGCACCAGCACTCAAATACAAATGACACCAAAGTGAAACATTTCCCCCAATGACTCCTTCAGTCATTTGTCCGAGTTTGCACAAACACCAAAATGCCATCAAAATGAATAAATTCCCCAAAAGATCTCTTCAGTAGTTTGTCCATATATGCACAAGCACTAAAATGAAACATCCTCAATGGCTGCTTCAGTTGTTTGTCCATGTATACACAAAAGTGTGCCCTTATTGTCAGACTGCTGTTTCATGTATGCCAACGAGTGGGTCCACCATAGCCTTCCATAAAATGGCTGCCCTTATTTTCAGACTGCTGCTTCATGTATACCAAAGAGTAGGGCCCACTATAGCCTTCCATAAAATTTCTGCCTTATTCTCAGACTGTTGTTTCATGTATGCCAAAGAGTGGCAGCCTAAAGTTTCCAAATACATCTGAGGAACCACCAGCAGCCCCTGAGCAAAAGGAGATGCTGTGTCATTTAAGTGGGACCCAGTGTGTGTGTGAACAAGTGCATCAACACGGAGATTTTAATGATGATGGATGATGCAGTGGTGCAGCGATAGCATTGTCACCTCACAGCAAGAGGTTCTCTGGTTCAATTCTCAGCTGGGGTGCCTTCTGTGCGGAGTCTGCATGTCCTCCCTACGTTCGTGTGGGTTTCCTCTGGGTGCTCCATTTTCCTCCCACATTACAAAGACATGCGTCTGGAGCGTTTCTCCCCAAGCCTCCGCTGAAAACTGCCTTCATTCCAAGTTGGACTTTCCCGGTAAACAAATGTCAGATAAATAAATAAATAAATAGTTTGTCCATGTATGCACAAACGGTAAAATGAAACGTTTCTCCCAAGGACCCTTTCAGCAGTTTGTCCATGTATGCACAAATACAAAATTACACCAAAATTAAACTTTTCCCTCAAAGATCCCTTCATTGGTTTGCTTGAGTATACACAAGCACAAAAATTAAAATGTTCCCATGTATGCATAAGCAGCAAAAGGAAACATTTCCCCCAAGGAACCCTTCAGCAGTCTATCCAAGTATGCACAAGCACCAAAATGAAACGTTTCCACTCCATTGAAGGTTCTCACTTATGAACGGGGATAACCACTTCAGTCCTACATTCACGTAGCACAAACCATGGTTTAGGACTACAGTTAAAGAATGAGTCCAGTTGATAAGTTGTATTTCAGACTGTTCAGGAGGCATCCTGGGATGTTATTGGGGCCCACGGAGGACCATATTTTTGTCTTTAATGAGCACAGCCAGTACACGTTAGTTATAGTTGGAGGGTATTTTTAGGGGGATAGTTGGGGTGAGATGTAGGGGGGGGGGGCTAAAGTTGGAAATTAATTTGTCCACTAACAAGTTCGTTATATTGCCATGCTGATTGAATGTTGCACCATTAACCAACAGTTCAGCAAATTGCTGTGTGCTGCCCTGGAGGTTTCTGACACAGTTAAAGAAGTCCTTGATGGTATCATTCACTTGGGAGGCTATCGTAACCTCAAACTTGGCTGTGCTTGACCTAATTAGCACTCTTTGCTGCCTATTAGTTTGGAGAGAAAGCTCTTATGTTTATGGGAATTACCCTTCCTGATTTTTGCCCTATTTTTTTCCTTTTGTTGTATATCCTGTTTAATTTGGGATGCCACCAGGGTGGTTTGTTTCTTGGGATAGTCCTGAGCTTAATTCTGGTAGGTACAGGAGCCCCTATGCAGCCATTGACATAGCTGTACAGAGTTTCTGACAGCAATTCAGCATAGGCTGCTGTGTTCTCAGGGTTCAAAGGGGCACTCAATTTTTACAAACCATCAGTTAATAAAAGCAAATTTGCCTTGAAATAGTTCCTAAATGTTGCTGGTTTTAATAGGATTATGGAGTTGATTTTTATTTTGAAAGAGACAACTTTAATGTTGAATCTTACTAGGGAGGATAAGACATTGGGGGGTGCAGAGTTCTCCCATATTTGGGAGCACAAGGTCCAGTATGTCGAAGCCTCTAGTGGATGTAGTCATTATTTGGTCAAGGGTGTTTGTATTTACAAAGTCCAGGAATCTCTGTGTATAGATTTAAAGCCATGTAGGATTCCCAGTCTACAGAGGGATAATTAAAGTCTCCCAAGAGCAGGATGTTAGGTTGAATAGTAAGTGTGTCAGGTAGGTCCAAGTATGCATTGTGAGCTTTTTAGGACATGTAGGGTTACCTATAGCTGGCTAGGATGTGGTATAGGATTTTAACTCTGGTTATCGCCGGTACGTCATCCTGTTTGACCACTCCAGAGATATGCTTGTTATTGTTGTATATTGAGATACCTCCAGCTTTAGCCCTTGTCTGTGCAGCTAGTGGTCTAAAAGTGTGGAAGGCACTGAAACCTTGCGCAGCTGGGGTACTCTCTGCTGCTTTAAACCATGTCTCAGTAAGTGCACAGATGTCTATATTCTTGAGTCTGAAGGGGGGCTTGGAGGAAGTGTAGCTTTTTTATTTAGGCTCCTGGCATTGAGCAGTAACAACTTGAGGTTCAGTCTAGTTGATTTTGTTATGTCAGTAGGTTTGTCAGTTTGGCAGTGCCTAAAATGGCACTTATGGGATAGACAAAGTTTTAGCAGGTATTCAAAAGCCTAGAAGCGACAGGTGCGTACCATCCTTGGCAAAAACACGTGGTCTGTAACCTGTCCTTCTAAGCTCCATAATGTCTCTCTTAGTTCATTTACACATACATGGACTATGATGGAATTATACATATAACATAACGACTTGAGTGCATGCATGATTTGGAGGATCCTGGCACCAGATAAGGAATTAATAGTTACCTTCTCCTTGTTCAGCCAGGTTAGAGGGACATCAGTAATGGAGTCCCTTGTGATGAGAGTCCTGGGAAGTGTGTTTGCTTACCTTAAAGGCTTAGTGTTTGGGGCTCTACTGATAGTGACAGTATGTGTGATGTTAGGTGTTTTTTTCTGAGTACTTTTGGGATTGCTGAGGTATAGATTTGACAACGTATGATCTAGGCGATCATTGTTGTTTAAGAAGATTGCTTTTAAGTGCCTCAGCATACGTTAGTCTATGCATGTGTTGTGTGCTATGTGAGGTGGGTTTTTGTGTGTGTGTGTGTGTGTGTGTGTGTGTGTGTGTGTGTGTGTGTGTGTGTGTGTGTGTGTGTGTGTGTGTGTGCGTGTGTGTGTGTGCATTTATATGTGAGAGTTTAGCCTTCAGTGTCATTGTGTAATTACACCTCTTGCATATTGTGTCTGCTTTTTAAGGATTAAGTTGTTGTTAGTAAACACCAAGCTAGCTACAGAGAAGTTAGAAAATTGCATATCCATACTTGCAGGCCCTTTGACTGCTGAGCAACAAGGGGGAGGTGTATTGGGGTTAGAAGGCTATTAAAGGTGTTTTGCTGGTGCAGACTAATAAGTGCATTTTGTCAGGGCAGATTATGCTAAACAGTACTAAATTCTACTACATTAAATGTTCAGGCAACACTGAATTGTACTAAATCTGTAGGTATTGCCACTAGACACCCAACGAGCTGCTCTCAGCTTGTCAACACACAAGATATTTGCTCTATATCGCTGCTTTACCAGATACAGTTTTAAGGAGCGTTCTACAGGGAAAATTTGCTTTGTAGGTATTTGCTACTGTACAGGGCACTGCTAACCCAAGAAAATGTGGAAATTGTAAATCATCACAGAAGAAAACAGAAAACTAACTAATGAGCCCTGTGGTCTATACTGCAATTCCTTTTGTGTTTTTCCCAACTCAGATAGATCAGGAAATCACCTTCTGCCACAAGATGAATAAACTCATTCCTCCAAGCATAATAAAACAGTAGGAGAGACTCAGACATGCAATGCTACCACAAACCAGTTAAACAGCTAGTTGTACCTCCCTTGCTGAAGGCAATTTCAAGATGGACTTATAATAGCAGATAGCAGTAAAACTGAGAGGAAGAGCATTTTTGGTTTATGAAAATACAGTGAAATGTATACACAAAATCAGGAAACAGCAGTGATCACTCAAAATAACTTAAGGAAGTGCATTTTTTTATTTTATTTATTTATTTTTATTTTACATTTGTTTGCCTGGAAAGTCTGACTGGACAAAATGTCCTTTTTTAGTGGAGGCCCACGGAGAAAAGCTCTACATTTATAGACAACAGTATGATACGTATACAACGTACAGATACAAATGTTGATTCAATCTCAGATACAAGCACAAAATGAAAAATACATGTTATTAGTTTCGCTAACACAATCATATAATCATAAAATACACCATACAATCATTGATAAACTGCCTAGCAGTCACTATGAAAAAGCAGCAAACATTTCACTGCTCAGCAATAAAAAAATACAGATTGCTATCCTGTGGATAATTGTCTAATGAGGGATGGTTTAGGATGAGCATTTATCACTGTTGTTATTTTGCCCAGCTGTTGAGGTACTTAACTTTCCTTGGATGGGACTGGATCCAAGTAAAACACATTTCTGGTTTGCAGGCTAGGTCTCCAAGCTTGGCTGAGCTCTACAAAAATGAGCAGGAGACACTATGTACTAAAGAGGTTTTACTCAAGAGCAATACTGGTTTGCTAGGTGGGCACTCAGTATCATGGATCTGTGGAAAGCAATGGGTGGGAAGAGTACATAAATAGCTTATGCAACAGACAATAGCAATAAAGGGGGGGGGGGGGCTTTGTAAATCAGATTACCACAAGGGGTGAAGGCCAGAGGCTTTGCCTTAGAAAATCACCAGAACAAAAGTGTGGGAGGGTTGGAACTTTTTTCAAGCAGACTAGCTTGACAGTCATCCAATGAAATAAAAATAATATTGAACCTCTTTCAGAAACTTTAGCTTAATGTCTTATTGGGGGTGGACCAGACAAAGAAAGCAACTTTAAGCAGGTAAATGATAAGCAGAATATAAAAACCATGAAGCACAAATTAGAGCAATGACACTTCTCTCACTACTGAACTTCTACTACAGTTTAAGTAACCAGACTATTTAGGAGTCTACTAATGTTCATTAAAAAATGCAAAAATAAATGACTAAGGCTCCAACCTGACAGTAGTACACAGTCCTGTCACAACTGTGAAATAAACTACACGACTATGACCCAGTAGGGTTTAAAATACAAATGGATAGCTTTTACAAGCAATTATACAAGTCAAAAATAGAAGTGCAGAATAATGTAGAAACATACTCTTCCCACAACTCCAAATCTGTAAATTAAAAGACTAAGGTCCCAGAACAAACTAAAAATGCAAACAAATACATTTTTCTGGCTAAAACACAGAAAAAACAGAAAAGTTAAAAGTATCAGTACATGGGTCACTATAAATGCAACTTAAATATTTAAGCAGCAGTGAAATAATAATCTTTCCTTTTTGATGAAAAACTAGTTACTCACAGTTCCATACATCTCCAAGTCTTAGGTAAAAGGAGGTGGGGTAGCTCTATACAGGAAATAGCAGGCTAGCTAGAGAAGCATGCAGTCAAATAAAGCCAATATTGGAACTCTTTCAGAAACTTTAGCTTAATGTGTTAGTGGGGGATGGGGCAGAGAGACAATGCAACTTTAAGCAGGTAAATGATAAGCAGAATATAAAAGTACTGAAGCACAAACTGAAGCAGAAACAAATCTCTCACCATTGACACCATTGACCTTCTACTACAGTTTAATGCACCAAATAATGCAGAAATTTACCAGTAGCTCTATTAATAGAAAAATCAGTAATAAATGACTAAGGCTCAAATCTGGCAGTAGTACACAGTCCTGCCACAACTGTGAATTAAACTACAAGAGTATGGCCCAACAGGGTTTGAAATACAAATGGACAGCTTTTATGAGTAATTCTGTAAATGGAAATAGAAAAGCAGAATAATGTAAAAACAGAATATTCCAAATATTGAAAATCTGAAAATTAAAATACAAGACTAAGGTCCCAGAACAAACTGAAAATGCAAACAGATGCATTTTTTGGTTAAAGCATGGAAAAACAGAAAAGTACAAAGTAATATCACCATACAGGGCACTATAAGTGTGACTCAAATATTTAAGCAGAATTGAAATAACTATCTTTCCTTTTTTTATGAAAAGCTAATTACTCAATAGTTCCACACCTCTCCAAATCTTGGATAAAAGTATGTCAAAGTATTTAATACTCAAAATATCTAACAGTCAGAATATCAAACCTCAACATAACTAAACTTACAATATCAAAATATATTAAATATATTAAAAATATATTAAAATATATTAAGTTAGGACTGACCAGGCTTTGGCAACCAGGTTACTCTTTGACTGAATAGGACTGGGCTGAGGTCAGGTTAACTACTTTTGTGAAGTAGTGGATGGAAGGAGACACTCAGCCTAGTTATGGCAGTTTAGGCTGTAGAAATGTTGCCACATTTATTCTGATAATTTCCTGCTCCAGTGGTGTCTGTAATGTGCACCAATGTCATTTCTCAGGACATACTATACTTTACATCTTTGTATGTTTGTTCATGTTTATTCTGTTTTTTGCACACTGTCCTTTCTTTACAGTTTGTCTAAATGTTTATATATTGTACATCTACTATTTCTTGGAGATTTTCTCCTCAGGCCTTCACCGAAAATGTAACCCAGTTGGACCTTCCTCGTAAACAAAAGCAAACAAATAAAGGATAGGTCCACCTGAGAATGAAAGGGCATTATTATCTCCCTCCACCTACTGTACCCCTTATTGGGAGGCACAAGGGCCACTGAAACTTACCCACTCTCACCCCTAACAGAAGTATGGGAGGGCAGATACTGACGTGTATCATGAGGCTCACGGCTGCAGGAAACCATACATATTATTTGGGACAAGACATAGAGATTAGTCTCGCAGCCAAATAATCTCAACAGTCAAGTATCCTCACGGGTTCATAGCTGCATTCACTTGCCATGACAAATTACTATAAAAGTAAGAGCACAGTCTACCTTTATTGGCTCTTTTTTTTTTTTTTTTGCCAACTGAACTAAACAGTTGGCTTTGTCAATCTATCAACCACTTCTTGGGATAGATTGCTACTTCAGTAGTATTATGTTTCTTTTTTAAGATTTTCATTTCCAAAAGTAAGCAACTTTTGTCTTTTTAAAGTTGGCTTTTAAATCAGTAGTAAGACCATGTATTGAATGTTGTGCCTTAATATGCAAAAACCACAGTTTATAAGTGAAACTGTTGGAAGGGATACAAAGGGACTGTAGAAGACAGATGAAAGGCACCAATAAGATAAGGTATGAGAACAGGCGGCAGGGGTTATCCCTTTACATAATTAACTATAGATTGGTTACTCGGGACCTTATACTTATGTATAAAAGCATAAACAGTGAACATCCAGAAGTGAACTTGGGAGAGACCAAAAACAAAAACATGCTTGTTGATGCACGCGAGTATAAAATTCATCAATAAGGAGCACTTTTTATAGAAGACTGGGAGTTTGATGGGATGCTCTGCCTTTATGTGTTAGGAGGAAAGCAACACTTAGCTTATTTAAAAAGAGTTTGAACGATCAGAAGGGTCTAAGGGTGTTTGATCCAAGTGTGACGGAAGGCAAACTCTTTCACAGTCTACATTAGACTTAGAGTTTGCTCAGTTTCTCATCATTATTGAAGTTACCTGAGAAAGTCATCAGTCAGGACTGTTATGTTGTTGTGACTATCAGATCCCCGTAGAGTTCCACCAGAAGGGCTTTACATGGAGAACATGTTGCCAGTTTATATCCCTGTACTGCATTGTAAAAAAGTCATGATTTTATCGATTACAAGAATATACTTTGATATTTTGTTTTCATTTTTATCTAGTTCTTTCTCTTCACGGAAGAAGTTTTACTTAGATTCATAGGTTCACAGGTGCATATTACGTTAATGACCACTGGGTCCTTTATAAGTTTAGCCAATTATCCTAAATGTATCCTGCAGGTTTATGTGAATTAGAGGTTATTTTAAGGGGTATATGTAAGCTGCGGCAAGATTTACAGGCTGCCCCTGTCCATTGTGGGCATAGGTTCTAGACCCAGGGTGCATTTCCAATTTCCCATCCACTGATCCAGCTTTCTCTTGGATAGGGTTAGGGAAGAGCTCTGCTTTACATTGATGGGAAGCTTGTTCCAGAGAAGGGAAATTCTCTGAGACACATACCTGTCCATCCAACATGTCCTATTTATGCCACAAAGTTTAAATTCCTAGATCAAGTAATTCTGATGCTGCTTGATTTTTTTTTTCATTTTTCAATACTAATTTTTATATATATATATATATATATATATATATATATATATATATATATATATATATATACACATATATATATGTATATTTGTGACAAACATAGTCTGATTGAGGTGAAAGACCCTTTTAAGCAGAGTCCTGAGAGGAAAAGCTCCACAAAAAGAAAGAGAATTAATACAAGACATTGTCAGTACAATGGACAATAGAGGCACACATTTTGTACAATGGATAGTACAGGCACACACATTTTGTACAATGGACAATAGAGGCACACACATGTACAATGGACAGTACAGGCAGACACATTTTGTACAATGGATAGTACAGGCACACACATTTTGTACAATGGACAAGAGAGGCACATACATTTTGTACAATGGACAATAGAGGCACACATTTTGTACAATGGACAACAGAGGCACACATTTTGTACAATGGATAGTACAGGCACACACATTTTGTACAATGGACAATAGAGGCACACACATGTACAATGGACAGTACAGGCAGACACATTTTGTACAATGGGCAGTACAGGCACCCACATTTTGTACAATGGATAGTACAGGCACACACATTTTGTACAATGGACAATATAGGCACACACAGTTTGTACAATGGACAATAGAGGCACACACATGTTGTACAATGGACAGTGCAGGCACACACATTTTGCACAACGGCTAGTACAGGCACACACATTTTGTACAATGGACAATAGAGGCACACACATTTTGTACAATGGACAATAGAGGCACACACATTTTGTACAATGGATAGTACAGGCACACACATTTTGTACAATGGGCAGTACAGGCATACACATTTTGTACAATGGATAGTACAGGCACACATATTTTGTACAATGGACAATAGAGGCACACACATTTTGTACAATGGACAGTAGACACATACACATTTTGTACAATGGATAGTACAGGCACACACATTTTGTACAATGCATAGTACAGGCAAGCCACATTTTGTACAATAGACAATAAAGGCACACACATTTTGTACAATGGATAGTACAGGCACACACATTTTGTACAATGGACAGTACAGGCACACACATTTTGTACAATGGATAGTACAGGCACACATATTTTGTACAATGGACAATAGAGGCACACACATTTTGTACAATGGACAGTAGACGCATACACATTTTGTACAATGGATAATACAGGCACACACATTTTGTACAATGGACAGTACAGGCACACACATTTTGTACAATGGATAGTACAGGCACACATTTTGTACAATGGACAATAGAGGCACACACATTTTGTACAATGGACAGTAGAGGCACACACATTTTGTACAATGGACAGTAGAGGCACACACATTGTGTAAAATTGACAGTAGAGGCGTATACATTTTGTACAATGGACAATAGAGGCACACACATTTTGTACAATGGACAATAGAGGCACACACATTTTGTACAATGGACAACAGAGGCACACATTGTGTACAATGGATAGTACAGGCACACACATTTTGTACAATGGACAACAGAGGCACACATTGTGTACAATGGATAGTACAGGCACACACATTTTGTACAATGGACAATAGAGGCACACACATGTACAATGGACAGTACAGGCAGACACATTTTGTACAATGGGCAGTACAGGCACCCACATTTTGTACAATGGATAGTACAGGCACACACATTTTGTACAATGGACAATAGAGGCACACACAGTTTGTACAATAGACAATAGAGGCACACACATGTACAATGAACAGTGCAGGCACACACATTTTGCACAACGGCTAGTACAGGCACACACATTTTGTACAATGGATAGTACAGGCACACACATTTTTTACAATGGACAGTACAGGCACACACATTTTGTACAATGGATAGTACAGGCACACATATTTTGTACAATGGACAATAGAGGCACACACATTTTGTACAATGGACAGTAGACACATACACATTTTGTACAATGGATAGTACAGGCACACACATTTTGTACAATGGACAGTACAGGCACACACATTTTGTACAATGGATAGTACAGGCACACATTTTGTACAATGGATAATAGAGGCACACACATTGTGTACAATTGACAGTAGAGGCGTATACATTTTGTACAATGGATAGTACAGGCACACACATGTTGTACAATGGATAGTACAGGCACACACATTTTGTACAATGGACAGTAGAGGCACACACATTTTGTACAACAGACAATAGAGGCACACACATTTTGTACAATGGACAGTACAGACACACACATTTTGTACAATGGACAGTACAGGCACACACATTTTGCACAATGGACAAGAGAGGCACACATTCTGTACAGTGGACAGTAGAGGCACATATGTTTTGTACAATGGACAATAGAGGCACACATATTTTGTACCATGGACAGTAGAGGCATACACATTTTGTGCAGTGGACAGTAGAGGCACATACATTTTGTACAATGGACAGTAGAGGCACACATTTTGTACAATGGACAGTAGAGGCACACACATTTTGCACAATGGACAGTAGAGGCATACACAGTAGTTACATAAGAGTGAAGAAGTTAAAAGCTGTTATCTATAACAATGCACTAGGTGCTTGGGATAAAGTATATACCTAAATATGAACAAATATCTATTCATACCTTCCACCTCCTTACTCCCCCTTCTGCACTCACTTCCTCACTTCTATCAATTTCCCTCCCATGACTCCTTCCTTCCTTCTTTCTGTATCTAAACATGCCACAGCCCTGTTTTTTAACCTCACCTCATAGTGCTATTCCTGTTAGTATTACACTAACTTACCTTTACTTTCTCTAAACTGGCTAAAATTTCTCTAATCTTTAAATCATTGTCATATAAGTAAGTTGTACCTATTCTTAACCAATGTTTTCACATTATGTATAATTTGATATAATTGTTTAAACTGTAGATCTTTATTCTTTTTTATGGCATTATTTTTGAAAATTATAAAATTATTGTTTTTAAAATGGTGGTGCAGCGGTTAGAGTTGTCGCCTCACAGCAAGAGGCTCTCCGGTTCGATTCTCAGATGCAGTGCCTTTTGTGTGGAGTCTGCATGTCCTCCCCACGAGCGATGGAATGTTAAAAAGACATGCAGGTAGGTGCGTGAATGCATGTGTGCCTTCTCTGAAGGGTGGGCGCTGGGCTGGCAACTCGATACCGTAAAATCCACTGCCAATCATAAGTGGAACGGAGATCCACTGTGGCGACCCCTAACCGGGAAAAGCCGAAATACTTTTATTGTTTTTAAAATGTTTTGTAATACTTTGGAAGTTTTCGACATGGCCCTTGCTGAAACTGGGCACCTGCCCAGTCAGACTTTCCCAGTAATGAAATGGCAATAAATAAAATAAGTAAATTGCTTTGTGATGTGTGGACGAGATAACAGGATGTCTAAGGAGAAGGTTATAGAGAATGTTTATGAAACAGGTAGGCTAGTGGATACTAAGTGAGGGAGGATTGAAAAGGTGAGAGTTATAGGAGGAGTCAAGAGTTTGTAGTGTTAGCACATGTATAAATAGGTGTTAAGAAAAATGGAGTAGTTCATGCCCAGGTGCTGCAGGAACATATCCAAGAAGAGGGCAGATATGTTTTTAGTTTGTCTAGAAAGAAAGATTGTTGGGATTCCTCCTTAACTTGGGGGAATAAAGTTACAGAATTTAGTTACATGGCGGGAGTAAAGGGAAAGACCAATGTGATTCTTTGGTTTGATGATGGTTGTTTGATGTTGGTACAGGGATCTAAGTTGTTTAGACAGTGAATACTTAATTTATAGGTTTAATTTTGCAGGATATGTACTAGGATTGTTTAGAACATTAATGTCAGGTTTTAGTTGCTGAAATATGAGAACATTTTGCAGTTCTTCTTCTTTTGGCTTTTCCTGGTTAGGGGTTACCACTGCAGATCACCTGTCCATTCATGATTGGCAGTGGAGTTTTACAGTGTTGAGTTGCCAGCCCAGCGCCCAGCCTTCCACGGAAGGCAGACACATGCACACACTCACGCCTAGGGCCAGTTTAGAGTATCCAATCCACCTACAGCATGTCTTTGGGATGTTGGAGGAAAGCAGAGCACCTGGAGGAAACCCACACAACCACAGGGAGAACATGCAGACCCACACAGAAGGCGCCTCAGCTAAGGATTGAACCGGGGAACCTGTTGCTGTGAGGTGACAACGCTAACTGCTGTACCACCATGGCCGGCCAACATTTTGCAGTTCTAACTACTGAATTTGTTGGACTGATATGCCTCACAGCTGTCCAGAATTTTGTAGAATATCTAGATTTTTGTATCAGGGTTTTGGGCTGTTCCTCATACAATTTGCGGTTTTCTAGCAAATCATTCAGAATTTCGGTTATTGAATAATGATAGACATTTGAGTTTCAAACTTCATATCCTTCAGAAAATACATGCTAACACAAATCCTGTTAGTCTAGCAACTTTCCATTTACAAAAATAATAGTTAAAAATTTGTCTCTGAGTTTGGGCCTTTGTCCCCCCATTATTTCCGGCTTTGTCCAGAATTCTTGCACTAAGAGATTGAGAGGTATAGCCTGCTAGGCAGTAGTGTGTTTTTTCTGGGTTGATTAGCGGCACATGTGGAAATGCTGTTGTAGCATTTACTAAGTTTGTGTAGGATTGTTTCTGGATGTCAGTGTGAAAAGGTAAGGCATGTAGTACAGATTACAGAAGTAGGGCTTGTGCAGACAAGTTTTGGACTTAAAGAGTGAGATGAGATGAAATACATTGCACAAAGAAAAGCACTTACATAGAGGAAAAAGTCAATTAAAAACACACCTGGGAATTCATTAAAATTCCCAGCATGTGCTGTATAGCTTGTGCTAAAAATGCCCTTACAGAGCAAGGCACCCATATGCGATTCAGAAACATGCTTGCAGTGACGAGGTTAGACCCTATTATTATCTAATTTGTATGTTTCCTGAATTGCAGTTACTACCAAAATGTGCAGAGCATGGCTGATCTGCACATTGCTGTAGCAACCTGCTGCTCATGCAGGCAGTGGAATCCCCTCATTCAGTCACTGTCTCATACACACACACACACACACACACACACACACACACACACACACACACACACACACACACACACACACACACACACACACACACTCTCTCTCTCTCTCTCTCTCTCTCTCTCTCACACACACACACACACACACACACACACACACACACACACACACACACACACACACACACACACACACACACACACACTCTCTCTCTCTCTCTCTCACACACACGCACGCACACACACACACACACACACACACACACACACACACACACACACACACACACACACACCACAGTCCCTGTAGCTGTCCCTACCTTACTGAGGTCCCCACCCCCTTAATACTTTGGTGCCATTAGCCCATGTATGTAACAGGCCTGTTGCTTTAGTGTATCCCTCACTACCGATCCTCATTACAGTGTCAGTTCCATTATGGCCCTTTAACGAGTCAACCCTGGTGATATACTGGTTCTCCCCATCCCCACCCATCACCCTTATGAAGTCTGTACTGTTGTGTCACTTCGCATTATTCCCAGTCTGCACTGCTTCCCTGTCTCCCAATCCCTGTACTACTATCTGTGCCATTACAGCACTTT
The DNA here is from genome assembly GCF_019279795.1 of Protopterus annectens. Lineage (NCBI taxonomy): Eukaryota > Metazoa > Chordata > Ceratodontiformes > Protopteridae > Protopterus > Protopterus annectens. Next base: position 1,940,946,141 of record NC_056743.1, read on the forward strand.
AGAGTGTGTCTGATTGTCCCGCATCCCAGTTATGCCAAGTTTTCTCTGATATCTAGTATACCCCCCTGCCCTTGATCGCAGTAGTAACGTTGATGCCATGATGGCACTTAAAGCATTCCCTAGTGTTTGGTGTATCTCCTTAGCACTGGCCTCCTCAGCAGTGAAGATTTTGGATTCATCAGCTCTTTTGGTACCACGTGTCTCAATGCTGACAGCTGAGAAACAGGATTCAATGCAGTGTCAGTCCTCCAGATTGAAGGATGTCCCAGAGGAGTCAGCAACAATGTCAGCTCTACCCAGTGATACCCATTAACCTGAGACTTTGGCCTCATCATCTTCCTCTAGAGAGGAAGGAGGTGGGAAGCCCATTTGGGTGATACTACTCCCACTAAGCTCAAGTGGGGGATATACAAAGCGAAGCATCTGTACTGCCCGAGTTCCATAACCTGCATACAGAGTAAGATGAGGAAGTAACCTCCCCATATGTCCCCTTCTGATGATCCAGGATTTTGTATATTCTTGAGCTAATGATATCGGGGGGGGGGGTCTTTGGCTCACTGATCCTCTCTCCTCTGCTCAACCCCTCTAATTTTCTGGATGGTTCCCCCTATGGCTTTGCAGAGGGTCTGTTGATAGCCTGATGTGATAGAATCTCTTCCAAGGATAAGATCCTCTGTCCTTCCTAGGAAACCAGATAAGGTCTACTGTCCTCCCAAGAAATACCAACTATAAAGTAATGCTTCCTTAGTTGATGCCATTCTGGTAGCTGCAGCTTTCAAAAGGGAGCCAGATGTAGAGTCCAGTGGTCCATCCTCCTGGTAGAGAGGCTTAGGCTTTGGATCATAGGTTCATAGGTTCATAGGTAGGTACTAGGCTATTGGCCCTAGGGCCTATATATGCCTAGCCAAAAGGTACCTTGGCTTTCTCCACCCAAAAAAATAATTTTTCTGTGCCACTGTTGAGCAGAGCTACATAAGTGATCCCCGGGGTGAATTTCCTATCTCCCATCCAATCATCAAGATTATTCTTGAAGAGTGCTAATGAGGAGCTTTGTTTGATACAGATAGGTAGTTTGTTCCAGTGTATGGGAAGTCTCTGGGACAGGAATCTATCCCTCCAGCATGTTTTGTTTATTGTGGTGACAAGGTTTAGGTCCCTAGAACATGTAGCTCGTATGGATTGGGATTTCTTTAAGTGGAGCATGTCTAAAAGCTCTGGGTTTGACATAGCTTTGTGTGTTAGGTAGAGATCACCTCTGAGTAGGCGATATGCAATGGAGTAAAGCTGCAGTTTTTTGAGACGGTCTGCGTAGGGCATCTGTTTGAGGCCGGTACTCCTCTTTGTGAGGTATTTCTGCAGCCTTTCCAGTTGTTGTAGATGTCTTGTGAGGTACATACCAAAAGGGGCATTGTACTCTATAATGGGTCTAATGAGTGATGAGTTGAGGGGAAAAATTACCTCTTTTCTCCTGGATGAGAAACCTTTTGTGATGAGGTGTGCCACGTAGAAGGATTTCCTGACTACTGTGGTGATGTGATTATCAAAGGAGAGAATACTGTCCACCTGTGTCCCAAGGTCTCTTATCACACTTTCGGTGTTAAGTAGACTACCAGCTATGTGGTAGTTCATGGGTACAGAGTTTTTACCTAAAGGGATGAAAATGCACTTTTTGGCATTGAGCTTGAGGCCATGGCTTTGACACCAGGTACCTGTCTCAGCGAGGCCCTTTTGTAGGATGTCCACATATTTTGGAGTTTTGATTATGGCTCCTAGTTTGCAGTCATCTGCGAACTTCATTAGCCAAAGACCTTCTGTGTTAGCCTGTACTTCAGAGAAGTAGATACCAAACAGGAAAGGACCCAGGACTGAACACTGTGATACTCCTCTTGTCACTGATCTGAAGTTTGATTTGGAGTCTGCTACTTCAAAAGTGTGGGTTCTGTCAGTGAGCCAGTTGGCAACCCATCTTGTGACATAGGGATTTATACCTAGTTTAGTGAGTTTATCTATAATTCCAGAGTGGGGGATGGTGTTGAAAGCCTTGGCGAGATCTAGATAGGCTGTGTGAACCACCTTACCCTCATCTACGGCTTTGGTGACTGCTTCAAAGAAGTCTATCAGGTTTAGGAGACAAGATCTGCCTTTTACAAACCCAAACTGGGTGGGGTCCTGAGTTTGGAGATTACCAATGTCATTGTTTATAAGTTTCATGATGATATGTTCCATAGCCTTGCAGACCAGGCTCGTTAGGCTAATGGGGCAGTAGTTTCCATGGTCCGTGATGGCTTCCCCTTTGTGGAGTGGGATAACCATCGCTGTGCGCCATTCAGTGGGCACATAGCCTGAGGTGAGGCTATGACTGAACATGGTACTTAGGTGGGGTGCCAGTCCTTTCTGTAGTCCATGTAGAACACAGCCTGGGATGTTGTCAGGTCCCATGGATGCTGAGTTCTTGGCTTTGGATAGTGTGTTTTTTACCTGTGCAGCCATGATTACAGGAACTTTGCATTCTTCTGGTATAGAGATGGGCCCTTTAGGGGATGACAGGGGGGGTAAAGCTAGCACTGAACCTATCTGCCAGGATGTTGGCAATATCAGTTGGTTCTGCATATTTAGTGCCATTGTGCTGTAACTCAGAGCAGATCTGAGTGTTGCCATTGAGATTCTTGACATAGCTATAGAATGCTTTGTGGTTGTCTTTAGAGTCAGTGGCAATTTTGTTTTCGTAACTAGCTTTGGAGGATTTTATGAGGGATCTTAGCTTCTTACTGAGGCTGACCAGGGAGTTTCTCCAATCATGGGATTTTACTCTTTTTTGCAACAGTTTCTTTCTTCTGTTGTAAAGTTTGTTTATGGCAGGGGACCACCAGATTGGCTCCCTTTTTTTGGAGGATAGCATCTTGGTTCTGTTAAGGATTGCACAATCCATGCACTCATGTAAGTGCTTATAAAGTGCATTTGTGTAGGATTCAGCAGTCGTACCTCTATTGTCCGTCAGCATGGGTGTTGTGAAGTTTGCCACGTCTGTCTTAAGAAGCGTGAAGTTGGCTTTGGAGAAATTTTTTACTGTGGTTTCCCTAATGGGGGGTGGGGGAGGGATGTGGATGTTTAGGGTGATTAGCTTGTGGTCGGATCTGACCAACGAGGAATTGACCTCTGGTGTGGAGCACTGGTTGCCTATGTTGGTAATAACCAGATCTGGGATATTGCTGCCCCTGGTGGGGGTGTGGATAAGTTGATCCAAGGCATTGGAATTTATGAATTCCAGAAAACGTTGAGCACAAGAGTTGGTACATGAGTAGTTTTCCCAGTTAATGGTGGAGTAGTTGAAATCGCCCATTATTAGGGTGTTAGGTTGTACCCTAATATTTTCCAGTGTATCAAGAAAGGAGGAGTGGGAATCCTGGGGCATGGTGGGGGATCTGTAGCAAGCTACAATTTGGATTGCGGTCTTGCCCAGAGTTAATTGCACTTGGATAATCTCGGATGCATTATGCTGAACAACTAGCCTGGAGGTGTGGATATCCTTAATGAATATGGACATGCCTCCGCCTTTAGTGTTTCAGTCCAGGTTAAGTGACCGAAAGGTGTGGTATGAATTATAGCCTGGTAATGCAGGGGTACTCTCTGGAGCCTTGAACCAGGTTTCTGTCACTGCACAGATGTCGATGTTTTCCATTTTAAGGAGTGCCTCGAGTGAGTGCATTTTGAGGTTTAGACTTCTAGCATTGAGTAGCAATACCCTCAGATTCTTCTTGCTTGTACCTGTTACGGTGGTGAATTTGTCATTTGAACCTTGCCTAAAAAAGGCACTATAGGGGTGGCTAGAGCTTTAGCCAGTATCCAGAATCCCATGGGAGACAGGTGCAGGCCATCACTTTGAGAAGATTTTTATGCACCATCAATCTTTGCAATAAGAGCCATAAATCACCTGGTGCACATTGTAAGGTTTGGTTGTGACCTAATGGAGAAGACCTTAGAAACACTGAACAAGGTGGCCTACAGAAATCTGCAATGTAAACTGATTTCCTAGGTGTCGATTCTAAATGCAGTTTGTAAACTCTCCATATGACTTTTACTCTGTGCTGTGGATGGAGTGGCGTTTGCTGCCAGATCAGAGGTCTGGCATAACCATGAGATGTAACTCCTGGCTTCAGCATAGTTCATTTGCAGATAGTTTAAAGGCATCATTTACCAAAGTCCTCTATGACAGCTCATCAATGTTTGGGTCACAAGTGAAAGAAAAGCTGCAGTACAGTGAACAGATGCGAAGACACTCATTGTTATTGGGATGAAGTTTTCCACTCCTTAGAGAATGATTTTTTTTCACAACCAGAAAAATATAAAGAATTTATAGTTAAGAAAGACCTCAATGGCCCCATATGAGCAGCAACAGTCTGATAAAAAACAGTGTGGATGTGATGCATATCAGAGTGGATGCTGTCCAAGGGGCAGCGTCGATCTGGAAAACTCAGATCTTCTGTAGTCTCCCCTTGTGGGGGGGGGGTCAGTTGTGGCATCCCTAAGGACTGGCCCAACTGTTCCCCTCTGAAGGCAACTGGGGGGGGGGGGGTCACATCTCCCTGCCTCTCCAAGTGCAGAAAACTATTATGCAGGACAAGTGGATCAGGAAGATGATATCTGGGGGCTATACAATGCAGTTCCTTTCCTTCCCCAAATTAGCCTTCTTACTCATTTCAGACGTCTAAACCCCATTAAAATGAAGCAGCCAATAGACAGGCAGCAAGTCTCTTACAAAAAAAAAAAAAAAAAAAGATCAGTTTAGAGAGACTCTAGAGTTTATTGCAGACTATTGTTTATTCCGCAGAGAAACAAAGGACCTCAGGTGGATACTAGATCTCAGTGGTCTATGTCTGTATTTAAGGAAAAACAGATTACAGATGGTCATGATGCCGTCCATCCTTCTCTGCTTGCAGGAAAGAGACTGGATGTGCCTTTAGATCTTCAGGAAGTCTACTCACATATAAAGATAGCCAAGACATCCAGGAGATTCAGGGTAGGAATCAATCATTTGTAGTTTGTGACCCTTCCATTCATATCACTACAGCTCCCAAGGTGTTCACCAAATGCGCAGTGTCTGTTCATAGGTAAATACGAGGTGATCAGTCTGCAGACTATTACATGTCTATTCAATAACCAGTCAGTGACTAAAGGTGAGAAATAAAATTCTGTACATAGCTTGTAAGTTGTGTCTATGAGGTAAACACCTTAACCATTATGCCAACCTCCCCCCCCCAACCACAAATACTAGGTTATCAGTATGCAGACTATTACAAGCCTAGCTGTCAACCAAAGGTCCGAATCAAACCCTGTACCTTGTATCTGGGAGATGAAGACCTTAACCATATGCCAACACCTCCACCTACCTCAAGTTGTGGGGAAACATGAGTTTGCACTCTATCTGGATGACTCACTCCTAGCATCTGCAATAAGGAGTTGCTCACATGAGCTAGAGATCACTTACTCATTCTGCTCTTTTACTTAGCAATTTCCTTGAACACTACAAAGTCCCAGTTGGAGGAATCAGAAGCACAGACGTTTCTAGAATACCACTTGGACATGTGAACCTGTCTAGCAAACCTTTCTTCACACAGAGCTAGCAATCTGCAGAACAATGCATGCCTTCTTCTGTCACTCCTCCAAGTGATGTCAGCAGTCTGCCTGAAAGTGTTAGAGATAATGGCAGCTACAATATTTCAGATACCAACACAAACTATCACATGCAGGTTCTCCAGTGGACACCTATGGTCCAGTGAAGCCAGAATTCATTCACACCCTTCCTGTTGTCAGTGTGGGGGCTGTACCCATGACAGTCTTGTTGAAGACTGCCCATTCATTCCCCTCCCCCATGACAGTCACAATAAATAAATTTGTCGTAGTGTATGTGCATTTGTGTGTGGGGGAGCATCGTTTGAGCACATAGTCGGGGAAACTTGATCACAATAAAAGACCTCACTGCACACCAGAACCAGAGTGGTCCTCCTTGCACTGCAGGCCTTATAGGACCTCTACCCTTAGGGTGCAATTTCCATTCATTTGGAGAACACACCCATGATTTGGTACATCAACAAATAGGGTAGGACTCACTCTTATCTACTCTTTTGAGAGGTAGTGTGAGTATGACAATGGTCCATGTCATTTCAGGGTGGGACCCACTTTTACCTCCTGTTTGGAGAGGCAGTGTGAGTATGACAATGGTCCATGTCATCTCAGGGTGGGACCCACTCTTACCTCCTGTTTGGAGAGGCAGTGTGAGTATGACAATGGTCCATGTCATCTCAGGGTGGGACCCACTATTACCTCCAGTTTGGAGAGGCAGTGTGAGTATGACAATGGTCCATGCCATCTCAGGGTGGGACCCACTCTTACCTCCAGTTTGGAGAGGCAGTGTGAGCATGATAATGGTCCATGTCATCTCAGGGTGAGACCCACTCTTACCTCCTGTTTGAAGAGGCAGTGTGAGTATGACAATGGTCCATGTCATTTCAGGATGGGACCCACTCTTACCTCCTGTTTGGAGATGCAATGTGAGTATGACAATGGTCCATGTCATCTCAGGGTGGGACCCACTCAGGAAGTGTGAGTATAACAATGGTCCATGTCATCTCAGGGTGGGACCCACTCTGACTTCCTATTTGGAGAGGCAGTGTGAGTATGACAATGGTCCATGTCATCTCAGGGTGTGACCCACTCTTACCTCCTGTTTGGAGAGGCAGTGTGTGTATGACAATGGTCCATGTCATCTCAGGGTGGGACCCACTCTTACCTCCTGTTTGGAGAGGCAGTGTAAGTATGACAATGGTTCATGTTATCTCAAGGTGGGACCCACTCTTACCTCCTGTTTGGAGTGGCAGTGTGAGTATGACAATGGTCCATGTCATCTCAGGGTGGGCCCACTCTTATCTCCTGTTTGAAGAGGCAGTGCGAGTATGACAATGGTCCATGTCATCTCAGGATGGGACCCAGTCTTACCTCCTGTTTGGAGATGCAGTGTGAGTATGACAATGGTCCATATCATCTCAGGGTGGGACCCACTCAGGCAGTGTGAGTATGACAATGGTCCATGTCATCTCAGGGTGGGACCCACTCTGACCTCCTGTTTGGAGAGGCAGTTTGAGTATGACAATGGTCCATGTCATCTCAGGGTGGGACCCACTCTTATCTCCTGTTTGGAGAGGCAGTGTGCATATAACAATGGTCCATGTCATCTCAGAGTGGGATCCACTCTTACCTCCTGTTTGGAGAGACAGTGTGAGTATGACAATGGTCCATGTCATCTCAGGGTGGGACCCACTCTTACCTCCTGTTTGGAGAGGCAGTGTGAGTATGACAATGGTCCATGTCATCTCAGGGTGGGACCCACTCAGGCAGTGTGAGTATGAGTATGGTCCATGTCATCTCACTGCTTTCTCATAACAATGCACATTGGTCAGGTCATCGCACTAGCACACAAGTTCAGTCAGTGTTTATCGATGCCCCTCAGGTGGTCCTTATATCAGTTAGTCACAAGTATAATTTTTCACCACAGGGGAAAAGCCTTGGTGCAACCTCTTTACATCACTGACTAGCCCCAAATGCAGCAGCTCTTTTTCCCTGATCCCAGCAGGACAGATATTCCAGGTCCAGAAGTAACCTCCTGGTTCTTCAATATGCATTTATCACATTTCCAATAATCATGACGTTTCTATAGAAAGCAAAACAAAACTAGGCTAAGGTCATTAAAATAGCTTGTTTCGGCCTAAATGGGTTTGGTTGCCTCTGCTTTGGCCTCATCTGCTAAAGAAAGCTCTTCTCCTCTGATCTCTCAAAGATCTCTGGTGTCACCCATCCAAGAAACTTCACCCGGAACTTCACTCCTGGGAACTAAGAGCATGTTTGTTTATTTATTTATTTTGGCAATTGTTAACCAGGTATGTCCGACTCAATGACAGAACATTTTCAGCGGAGGCCCAGGGGGAATCCCCATATAGAAACAATTACAAATATAGTTACAAAAACAGTTGCAAACAAAGAGTAACATCAATTACAGAAGATTCTTAAATACATAGAATACATCTTAGAAGTTTGATTGAATATAAAACAAAAGTCGTTAGAGCCATGCAGTTTTATTTAAGGTGGATCTAAGTAGGTGGGGAAGAAGAAACAAAAGACAGAAGAAGGGGGTTACAAGACAGACACAGAAGGTAGAGAAACAAGGTGTAGAGAAGAGTGAAAAAGTAGCCAGGAGAAGAGAGGAAGAAGAGCAGTTAAGCTGAAGAAAGTAGGAAGAAGAAGTAAGTAGACAGAAACAGTTAGTGAATGTAAGATATTAAGCTGGGCTTTTGTCACGAACAGACCCAGGAATTTTGTAGGTCTTCCTTTAATAGTTTTTTTGAAGCTATGGGTATGAGGTAGATTTCTAGCGTTCAGTGGTAGTTTGTTTCAGGCTTGTGCAACTGGGTAGCTATATAAGAGTTGTTCTGTTGATGTTTTAGGCTTATGAATAGATAAGAGAGACGGATCAGAGTTCCAAAGAGAGCAGGAGGGGAAGTAACGGGATATAAGGGAAGAGATGACAGGGCAGGAGGAGGGATTGTTAAGGATGGAGTGAATCAGGGATAGTTGGGGGAGTATGAGTAGATAGGGGAGTTCTAGCAAGTGTAGAGTTAGTAGAGAAAGGCAGTGGTGAGAGTTATATGGTTGGTTAGTCGCAAACCTGGCAACTTTGTTGTAGGTTAGTTCAAGCTTGGCCTTAAGAGAGGACTGTAGGTTGGTCATGATTGGGGAGGCATAGAGGAGGGTGGGAATAAGATACCATAGATAAAAGAAAGTCTTGAGTCATTTGTGAGGTATTTTATATTTCTGTAAATTAGTCCTAGTTTTTGATGTGTCTTCTTTATGCAGTTTAAAATATGCAAATCAAATTTAAGATGGTTGCCTATGATTACAACCAGTAGCTTCGTGTGCATTTCAATGTTTATGACAGTGTTGTTAAGTGATGTGATGGTAAATGATGTTTTATGATGGGAAAGGGACAGGTAGAAATAGGAGAAGTTTATTTTTTTAGGGTTGAGTATAAGCTGATTGTTAGTAAGCCAATTTTTAAGAGTGAAAGGAGTTTAGGCTAAGTGGAGCTCAGAGATATTGTCGAAAGTAGAGATGATAGTGGAGTCATCAGCGTATTGTGTGAAGTGGAATGGGAGTGGGAGGTATGAAGACTGTTAGTGAAAATGTTGAATAACACTGGCCAAGGACGGATCCTTGGGGTACACCAGTGTGGACGGGGAGAAAGGAGGAGAAGGAAAAGAGACGTTTGACAGATCGCTGCCTGTTGGGGAGGTAGCTAGAAAACAATGTCAGGGTACGGTTAGAGATATTAAGCTCAGCCTGTTTGTTAAGGAGTAGGGAGCGAGAAACAGTGTCAAAGGCTTTAGAGAGGTCTAGGAATAGACAGGAGGCAAGTTTCTTGTTGACTCTGGCTTGTGCGATTGTTTGGATGAAGGTCATTAGAACAGTGGTAGTGCTGTGGTTGGGATGGAAGCTGTGCTGTGTGAGTGTGAGTAGATTTTCTTGCAGGAGGTAGTCCAGTAGCTGAATATGGATACATTTTTCTAGTAACTTTGAGACTTTTGTAGTAACTTTGAGAGTAACTTTTTTCCACTTAATCTGATGAAGAGGAGGCTATTTTACTTGGGTTATTGACCCAAATCCTCACAGCCTCTTAGAAAGCAGCCACAGGAAAACCTACTATGGCAAATGGGCATAGTTTTCTGTTTTGGTAGCTAATCACGGCACAGAATTATGCTGATGATATTCTTGATGTTCTTGGCTAATATCTTTGACCAAAGCCCTAATCATTCAGTGATGAATGTCCACTTAGCTATGACTTCCAACATTCATCAGGGAATTAAGTCATCATCCCTGACTTCACTAAAAGTTGGTAAGTCATTTCTCAGTGGTGTTTCCTTTTTATTGAGATCCCCGTGTAGACAGCCTACTCCAGCTTGGGAACTAAATTTTATGTTGGGAAATTGACACTTCCTCCTTTTGAATCCTCTATTAAAGCAGATCTCATAGGATCATAGGGCCATAGGAAGTTACTAGGCAAATGGTCCTAGGTTCCTTACAAGCCTAGCCAAGTTCTACCCTTATTTCCACGATCAGCACCTTCTGCCCCTGTCCAAGAGGGACACAAGCGGAACCCCCAGGGTGAATTTACAGTTACTCATCCAATCATCCAGATTGCATTTGGAGAGGGCCAGTGAAGTGTTCTGTTTGACATGAAGTGGGAGTCTGCTCAAAAGGTATGGTAACCTCTGAGACAAATCTGTCCCTCCAGCATGTTCTATTAAGTCACATACCAGGTTAAGGTCTTTAGACTGAGTAACCCGTGTACCATTTGACTTGCAGAGATGCAGCATTCAGAGATTTCCTTATATGCAAGACAGAGATCACCACTGAGTAGTCTGTATGAAAAAGAACAAAGTACAGTGATTTCAGATAATCTACATACGACAGATGCTGCAGACCTTGAAATTTCCTTGTGACGAACATTTGTGATCTCTCCAATTGCTGCTGGTGCTTGGAAAGGTACATACCAAAAGGGGCTTTGTACTCAGTTACTGGTCTGATGAGGGAAGAGTACAGGGAGGTTATAATTTCTTTTTTTCTGGAGGCAATGCCCTTACTTATGAGATGAGCAATATTGAATGCCCTTCTTACCACTGTGGAGACATGGTAATCCAAGGTAAAGTTGCTGTCAACCTGTATGCTCAGGTCTCTCACCACTGAGTGCGTACTTAGGGTGTTGCTACTGATGTGGTAGTTAGCAGAAACATCACTCTTACTGAAAAGCATGATAATACATTTTTTTGCATTGAGTTTAAGGCCATTACTTTGGCACCAATCATTTGTTTGTGTAAGACCCTCTTGTAAGATGTTGACATTGCTTGGAGAGTCTATGACCGCTCCCAATTTCCAGTCATCAGCAAATTTTGTCAGCCAAATAGATTCCAAATAGTAGAGTTCTCAGGACTGATCCCTGTGGAACACCACTGGTTACAGTTCTGCTATCGGAGGTGGATTCTCCTATTTTTACTATATGGGTTCTATCAGTGAGCCAGTTAGCAAACCATCTAACGATATAAGGTTTGATACCTAGCTGGATGAGTTTATCAGTGATGCCTGAGTGAGTGGGGGATAGTGTCAAAATCCTTGGCTAAGTCTAGGTAGGCTGTATGCACAGATTTCCCCTCACCTAGGTCCTTGGTGACTGTTTCAAAGAAGTCTACCAGGTTTAACAGGCCTAATCTCCCTTTGACAAATCCAAACTGAATAGGGTCAAGTATCTGGAGATTATCTATATCTTTGTTGCTAAGGTCCATAATGATTCACTCTATGGTCTTGCAGATAAGGATAGCCAGGCTAATAGGTCTATAGTTCTCGGGGACAGTGGAAGCACCACCTTTGTGCAAGGGGATAATGATGGCTGTTTTCCATTCAGCTGGGATGAAGCTGATGCTTAGACTATGATTGAAAAAAGTACCCAATGGTGTTGCTAATTCTTGTCGGAGCCCATGTAGGATACAGCCTGGGATGTTATCAGGTCCCATAGACGCTGTGTTTTTGGCCTTAGAGAGGGCATTTACAACCTGCTCTTTAGAGATACGAGGTAGGGGACAGATGGTAGGGATGTCATGTGATATGTGTGGAGAGGACAGGGGAGTGAAGTTTTCACAGAACCTGTTGGCTAACAGGTTAGTTATGTCCACAGACTCAGTATATGTGGTATCATTAACTACCAGGTCAGCACAAATCTGAGTTTTTCCTTTTAGGTTACGGATATAACTAAAGAATGCCTTATGGTTATCCTTAGCTGAGGAAGCCAATTTAGATTTATAGTTTTCTTATAGGACTTCACAAAAAGTCTTATTTGCTTGTTTAAGCTGAGGAGGGAGTGTTTCCAGTTTAGGGTTTGCTCCCTCTTACTCTTAGACAGGAATTTTTTCCTCTTATTGTAAAGCCTGTTAATGGTAGTTGTCCACCAGGTAGGTTTGCTCTTCCTTGAGGAGCCTGTTTTGGTCCTGTCAAGTACAGCCAAGTCAATGCACTTATACAGGTGTTTGTATAAAGAATTTGTGTAGAACTCGGCATTGTTGCCAGTTACATCTGAGGGGGAAGGTGCAGTGAAGCTATTTATATCATCCCATGAGAAGTTATAATCTGCTTTGGAGAAGTTTTTTCATTTAGTTGTTGCTGGGGCGGGGGGGTCAGGTATGATAGTTACTTCGAATGAGACTGATTTGTGGTCAGATCTCACCAAGAAAGAACTCACAGTGGGGGAGGGGGGTGCCACAGTGATCCCCCATATTGGTAAGGATCAGATCCAGGATGTTGGCACCCCTTGTGGGGGGTGCCAACCAGCTGGCCCAGGGCATTGGAGTTCATGAAGTTGAGGAAGCTTTGGGCAAGTGAGTTAGAGCACAAGTAATTTCCCCAGTCAATGGATGGGTAGTTAAAGTCGTCCAAAACCATGGTATTCAGATGTATCTTGATAGACTCAAGTGAATCTAAATATTCAGAGTGGGTGTCCTGATTCATGGAGGGGGTCCTGCTGCTGGCAATGACTTGAATAGGTGTCCCACCATCAATTAATTTCACCTGAAGTATCTCCAGGGAATCATACTGTTTAACCAATCTGGAGGTGTATTTATCTTTAATAAATATTGATACACTGCCCCCTTTAGTTTTCATGCCTTCAGTTTGTGGTCTAAATGTGTGGAAAGAAGTTTAACCCAGTATGATTGCGGTGCTGTCCACAGCCTTGAAGCAGGTCTCCGTGACTGCACAAATATGCATTTTCCATGGTGAGGACTGCTTCCAGTGTGTGCAGTTTCATGTTAAGACTCCTACCATTTAGTAGCATAACCTTGAGGTTGTTTTTATATGGAGTTTTTACATCGGGAATTATGTCCTTAAGACACTGCCTAAAAAAGGCACTATGGGGGTGGCAAGAGCCTTAGCCAGTAGCCAAAATCCCAGGGTGACAGATGAAAACCATCTCTGGCAAAGCATCGAGGTCTGTCGATCATGTCATCCCAAGCTGACAGAAACTGGACCCCCTTAGAATGACACCAGAAACTAAGCCAATTATTGAAGTCAATAATTTTCTGCTTGTATTGAGGCATCATCCTAGGTGAAGGTAAAATGCTGATTAAGGCTAGGGACATACCTGCCTGAGAACATAGTCTGAGAAGTAGGTCATGTCTCTCTTCATATAGTTCACAGAGGTACGTCTCTAGTCATTCACACCAACATGGACTATAACAGAGTTGTAACAGTACCTGTTGTTGAGAGACTTGAGTGCATGTGTGATATGGTGCATCCTGGCACCTGAAAGACAGCTGGCTGTGACCTTTTGCTTATCCAGCCTGGTGACAGGGACAAGACTGTGTGTCTCACGATGGAATCACCTATAGGTTCATAGGTTCATAGGTAGGTACTAGGCTATTGGCCCTAGGGCCTATATAAGCCTAGCCAAAAATGTACCTTGGCTTTCGCCATCCAAGAAAATAATTTTCCTGTGCCCCTGTTGAGCAGAGCCACAGAAGTGATTCCTGGAGTGAAGTTCCTATTTCCCATCCAATCATCAAGATTTTTCTTGAAGAGTGCTAATGAGGAGCTCTGTTTGACATAGATAGGTAGTCTGTTCCAGAGTATGGGAAGTCTCTGGGACAGGAATCTATCCCTCCAGCATGTTCTGTTTATTGTGGTGACAAGGTTTAGGTCCCTAGAGTGTGTAGCTCGGAGGGATTGGGATTTCTTTAAGTGGAGCATGTCCAGCAGCTCTGGGTTTGACATAGCTTTGTATGTTAGGCAGAGATCGCCTCTGAGTAGGCAATATGCGACAGAGTAAAGCTGGAGACGGTCTACGTAGGGCATCTGTTTGAGGCCAGTAATCCTCTTTATGAGGTATTTCTGTGGCCTTTCCAGTTGTTGTAGATGTCTTGTGAGGTACATACTAAAAGGGGCGTTGTACTCTATAATGGGTCTAATGAGTGATGAGTAGAGGGGAACAATTACCTCTTTTTTTCTGGATGAGAAACCTTTTGTGATGAGGTGAGCCACGTAGAAGGATTTCCTGACCACTGTGGCGATGTGATTATCAAAGGAGAGACTACTGTCCACCTGTGTCCCAAGGTCTCTTATCAAATTTTTGGCGTTAAGTAGACTACCAGCTATGTGGTAGTTCATGGGTACAGAGTTTTTACTAAAGGGGATGACAATACACTTTTTGGCATTGAGCTTCAGGCCATGGCTTTGACACCAGGCATCTGTCTCAGTGAGGCCCTTTTGTAGTATGTCCACATCGTTAGGAGTTTCGATTATTGCTCCTAGTTTGCAGTCATCTGCAAATTTTGTTAGCCAAAGACCTTCTATGTTAGTCTGTACTTCAGAGAAGTAGATACCAAACAGGAGAGGACCCAGGACTGAACCCTGTGGTACTCCACTTGTCACTGGTCTGAAGTCGGATTTGGAGTCTGCCACTTTCACAATGTGGGTTCTGTCTGTGAGCCAGTTGGCAACACATCTTGTGACATAGGGATTTATACCTAGTTTAGTGAGCTTATCTATAATTCCAGAGTGGGGGATGGTGTCGAAAGCCTTGACGAGATCGAGATAAGCTGTGTGAACCACCTTACCCTCATCTATGGCTTTGGTGACTGCTTCAAAGAAGTCGATCAGGTTTAGGAGACATGATCTGCCTTTTACAAATCCGAACTGGGTAGGGTCCAGAATTTGGAGATTACCAATGTCTTTGTTTATGAGTTCCATGATGATACGTTCCTTGGCCTTGCAGACCAGGCTCATCAGGCTAATGGGGCGGTAGTTCCCGAGGTCCGTTATGGCTCCCCCTTTGTGGAGTGGGATAACCATCGTGGTGCGCCATTCAGTGGGCACAAAGCCTGAGGTGAGGCTATGATTGAACATGGTACTTAGGTAGGGTGCCAGTTCATTCTATAGTTCATGTAGAACGCAGCCTGGGATATTGTCAGGTCCCATGGATGCTGTGTTCTTGGCTTTGGAGAGTGTGTTTTTACCTGTGCAGCCACGATTACAGGAACTTTGCATTCTTCCGGTATAGAGATGGGCCCTCTGGGGGGGTGTGAGAGGGGGGGTAAAGTTAGCACTGAACCTATCTGCCAGGATGTTGGCAACATGATTTGGTTCTGTATATTTAGTGTCATTGTGCTGTAACTCAGAGCAGATCTGAGTGTTGCCATTGAGATTCTTGACATAGCTATAGAATGCTTTGTGGTTGTCTTTAGAGTCAGTGGCAATTTTGTTTTCGTAACTAGCTTTGGAGGATTTTATGAGGGATCTCAGCTTCGTACTGAGGATGACCAGGTAGTTCCTCCAGTCATGGGATCTTACTCTTTTTTGCAACAGTCTCTTTCTTCTGTTGTAGAGTTTGTTTATGGCAGGGGACCACCAGATTGGCTTCCTTTTTTTGGAGAATAGCATCTTGGTTCTATTAGGGACAGCATGATCCATGCATTTGTGTAAGTGCTTATAAAGTGCATTTGTGTAGGATTCAGCAGTCGTACCTCTATTGTCCGTCTGCATGGGTGTTATGAAGTTTGTCACGTCTGTCTTAAGAAGTGTGAAGTTGGCTTTGGAGAAGTTTTTTATGGTGGTTTCCCTAATTGGGGGTGGGGGCGGGATGTGGATGTCTAGGGTGATTAGCTTGTGGTCGGATCTGACCAATGAGGAAATGACCTCTGGTGTGGAACACCGGTTGCCCATGTTGGTAATGACCAGGTCTAGGATATTGCTGCCCCTGGTGGGGGTGTGAATAAGTTGATCCAAAGCGTTGGAATTTTTGAATTCCAGAAAACGTTGAGCAAAAGAGTTGGTACATGAGTAGTTTTCCCAGTTAATGGTGGGGTAGTTGAAATCGCCCATTATTAGGGTGTTGGGTTGTACCCTAATACTTTCGAGTGTATCAAGAAATGAGTGGGAATCCTGGGGAATGATGGGGGGTCTGTAGCAAGCTACAATTTGGATTGCAGTCTTGCCCAGAGTTAGTTGCACTTGGATAATCTTGGATGCATTATGCTGTGCAACTAACCTGGAGGTGTGGATATCCTTAATGAATATGGACACGCCTCTGCCTTTAGTGCTTCGTTCCATGTTAGGTGGCCTAACATGTTTGGTTTTATGTTGTGCCTTAAGGGCATGAGAGGTGAGACACTGGTGAGTGAGCTATTATGTGTATTGTGTTATGCAGAGGAAGTATTATGTGTAGTGTGCTTGTGGTTTGTGTTTGGGAAGTCTCTGGTGTTTAGGTATGTTAATGGTGAGGCCCTCCGCATATGTAGGTACGTGGGATGTGGGTTTGGGTGGAGTAGGAGGTGAGGTGTGTATGCTGATAACCCACTCTTTGTCATATGTACTGACTGGTGTGTGAGAGAGCATGGATTCAAGGTTCTTAATATAGCTGCATCTCTCACATATTGAGTTTGTGTGGGCTAGGAGTCGAAGGTTGTCGGTGAAAATGAGGTAGTTGCTAAACTGCCTCAGGATGCCCATTTCTACCAAACTGGCTGGAGAAACTGTGGGAAATTGTCCGTCCATAGTGTTAGGTAAAAATCACGATCCCCATCTGCCTGCTTTAACAATCCCACCCTCCTGCCTATATAATCCTCAGCAGAGAGATCCACAGAATCTGACCATTAGCATCATACAATAATAGTAAGATACAATTGTTCCTTAGCACAATCATGAGCTGAGGTTTTGGGAGGGAGTTACAGTACAAGAGAAAGAAAATGAGTTTTAGAATCCAGAAAAGTCTTAAAGATGCCAGGTTACTGATGCTTGTGGCTGCAAATGCTGTGGTTGAAGTGGATGGTCATGGAGCATAAAGTCCTGACATTATGGTAAGTAAATAATTTTCATTTACTGATACAGATAGCCAAGTCCCTGTCAGATTTATCTGGAATGTTATTTATATGGTTTGTGGTAGTGATGAGAGATTTACCAGAGAAGCTACGCTACATTTCTTTGAATTGTAGGTAACCCCAAGATTAATACATCAGGCATTTGTTTCCTTCAACTGTAGCAGAGAATCTGAGTATCAGAATGGGATTTGATAACTGTTTCCAGTTTGCAATCACCAGTAAATTTGGTTTGCCACAGTCCCTTGATATCATTTTTTCATGTCAGAGAAGTATACATCAAAGTAGAAAGGGTCAGAGGCAGAGCCTGGTGGGATACTGCTAGTGACATTTTTTTGTCTAGAGAAAATACTTCCAGTGTAATGATGTCAATTACCAATCTGTCAGACTATGCATGGGTTAATGATTCCATCACACTGTTTAATGATTACATGAGACTATGCATGGATTAATGATTCTGTCAGACTATGCATGTGTTAATGATTCCATCAGACTATGCACAGGTTAATGATTCTGTCAGACTATGCACGGGTTAATGATTCCATCAAACTATGCAAGGGTTAATGATTCCATCAGACTAGGCAAGGGTTAATGATTCCATAAGACTAGGCATGGGTTAATGATTCTGTCACACTAGGCACGGGTTAATGATTCTGTCAGACTAGGCAAGGGTTAATGATTCCATCAGACTATGCATGGGTTAATGATTCCATCAGACTACGCATGGGTTAATGATTCTGTCAGACTAGGCACGGGTTAATGATTCTGTCAGACTAGGCACTGGTTAATGATTCCATCAGACTATGCATGGGTTAATGATTATGTCAGACTATGCATGGGTTAATGATTCCATCTGACTATATATGGGTAAATGATTTCATCAGACTAGGCATGGATTAATGATTACGTCAGACTAGGCATGGGTTAATGATTCTGTCAGACTAGGCATGGGTTAATGATTCTGTCAGACTAGGCACGGGTTAATGATTATGTCAGACTATGCATGGGTTAATGATTCCATCAGACTAGGCATGGGTTAATGATTCCATCAGACTATGCATGGGTTAATGATTATGTCAGACTATGCATGGGTTAATGATTCCATCTGACTATATATGGGTAAATGATTTCATCAGACTAGGCATGGATTAATGATTACGTCAGACTAGGCATGGGTTAATGATTCTGTCAGACTAGGCATGGGTTAATGATTCTGTCAGACTAGGCACGGGTTAATGATTATGTCAGACTATGCATGGGTTAATGATTCCATCAGACTAGGCATGGGTTAATGATTCTGTCAGACTAGGCATGGGTTAATGATTCTGCCAGACTAGGCATGGGTTAATGATTCTGTCAGACTAGGCACGGGTTAATGATTCCATCAGACTATGCATGGGTTAATGATTCCATCAGACTATGCACGAGTTAATGATTATGTCAGACTAGGCATGGGTTAATGATTCTGTCAGACTAGGCATGGGTTAATGATTCTGTCAGACTAGGCATGGGTTAATGATTCTATCAGACTATGCATGGGTTAATGATTCTGTCAGACTAGGCATGGGTTAATGATTCCATCAGACTATGCATGGGTTAATGATTATGTCAGACTTTGCACAAGTTAATGTTTCTATCAGACTAGGCATGGGTTAATGATTCTGTCAGACTAGGCATGGGTTAATGATTCTGTCAGACTAGGCATGGGTTAATGATTCTATCAGACTATGCATGGGTTAATGGTTCTGTCAGACTAGGCATGGGTTAATGATTCCATCAGACTATGCATGGGTTAATGATTATGTCAGACTATGCACAAGTTAATGATTCTATCAGACTAGGCATGGGTTAATGATTCTGTCAGACTAGGCATGGGTTAATGATTCCATCAGACTATGCACGAGTTAATGATTATATCAGACTATGCACAAGTTAATGATTCCATCAGACTATGCATGGGTTAATGATTCCGTCAGACTATGCATGGGTTAATGATTCTATCAGACTATGCATGGGTTAATGATTCTGTCAGACTAGGCATGGGTTAATGATTCCATCAGACTATGCACGAGTTAATGATTATGTCAGACTATGCACAAGTTAATGATTCTATCAGACTAGGCATGGGTTAATGATTCTGTCAGACTATGCATGGGTTAATGATTCCGTCAGACTATGCATGGGTTAATGATTCCATCAGACTATGCATGGGTTAATGATTCCATCAGACTATGCAAGGGTTAATGATTCCATCAGACTAGGCAAGGGTAAATGATTCCATCAGACTAGGCATGGGTTAATGATTATGTCAGACTAGGCATGGGTTAATGATTCCATCAGACTATGCATGGGCAAATGATTCCATCAGACTATGCTTGACTTAATGATTATGTCAGACTACGCATGGGTAAATTATTCCATCAAACTATGCAAGGGTTAATGATTCTATCAGACTATGCATGGGTTAACGATTCTATCAGACTCGGCATGGGTTAATGATTCTGTTAGACTATGCATGGTTTAATGATTCCATCAGACTATGCATGGGTTAATGATTCTATCAGACTAGGCATGGGTTAATGATTCAGGCAGACTATACATGGGTTAATGATTCCATCAGACTATGCATCAGTTAATGATTACGTCAGACTATGCATGGGTAAATGATTCTATCAGACTATGCATGACTTAATGATTACATCAGACTATGCATGGGTTAATGATTCCATCAGACTATGCATGTGTTAATGATTCTATCAGACTAGGCATGGGTTAATGGTTCTGGCAGACTACACATGGGTAAATGATTCCATCAGACTTTGCATGAGTTAATGATTACGTCAGACTATGCATGGGCAAATGATTCCATCAGACTATGCTTGACTTAATGATTACATCAGACTATCCATGGGTAAATGATTCCATCAGACTATGCATGAGTTAATGATTATGTCAGACTATGCATGGGTAAATTATTCCATCAGACTATGCATGGGTTAATGATTCTATCAGACTATGCATGGGTTAATGATCCTATCAGACTAGGCATGGGTTAATGATTCTGTCAGACTATGCATGGTTTAATGATTCCATCAGACTATGCATGGGTCAATGATTCTATCAAACTAGGCATGGTTCAATGGTTCTGACAGACAATACACGAGTTAATGATTCCATCAGACTACACATCAGTTAATGATTACGTCAGACTATGCATGGGTAAATGATTCCATCAGACTATGCATGCATTAATGATTCTGACAGACTATGCATGGGTTAATGATTCCATCAGACTATGCATGGGTTAATGATTTTATCAGACTAGGCATGGATTAATGATTCTATCAGACTAGGCATGGGTTAATGGTTCTGGCAGACTATGCATGGGTTAATGATTCCATCAGACTAGGCATGGGTTAATGATTCCATCAGACTATGCATGGGTTAATGATTCTGTCAGACTAGGCACGGGTTAATGATTCCATCAGACTATGCATGGGTAAATGATTCCATCTGACTATGCATGGGTTAATGATTCTATCAGACTAGGCATGGGTTAATGGTTCTGGCAGACTATGCATGGGTTAATGATTCCATCAGACTAGGCATGGGTTAATGATTCCATCAGACTATGCATGGGTTAATGATTCTGTCAGACTAGGCACGGGTTAATGATTCCATCAGACAAGGCATGGGTTAATGATTCCATCAGACTATGCATGGGTTAATGATTCCATCAGACTAGGCATGGGTTAATGATTCCATCAGACTATGCATGGGTTAATGATTCCATCAGACTAGGCATGGGTTAATGATTCCATCAGACAAGGCATGGGTTAATGATTCCATCAGACTATGCATGGGTTAATGATTCCATCAGACTAGGCATGGGTTAATGATTCCATCAGACAAGGCATGAGTTAATGATTCCATCAGACTATGCATGGGTTAATGATTCTATCAGACTATGCATGGGTTAATGATTCCGTCAGACTATGCATGGGTTAATGATTCTATCAGACTATGCATGGGTTAATGATTCAGTCAGATTATGCATGGGTTAATGATTCCATCAGACTATGCATGGGTTAATGATTCCGTCAGACTATGCATGGGTTAATGATTCTATCAGACTATTCATGGGTTAATGATTCCATCAGACTATGCATGGGTTAATGATTCTATCAGACTATGCATGGGTTAATGATTCTGTCAGACTAAGCATAGGTTGATGATTCAGTCAGATTATGCATGCGTTAATGATTCCAGCAGACTATGCATGGGTTAATGATTCTATCAGACTATGCATGGGTTAATGATTCCGTCAACTACGCATCAGTTAATGATTACGTCAGACTATGCATGGGTTAATGATTCCGTCAGTCTATGCATGGGTTAATGATTCCGTCAGACTATGCATGGGTTAATGATTCTATCAGACTAGGCATGGGTTAATGATTCCATCAGACTATGCATGAGTTAATGATTCCGTCAGACTATGCATGGGTTAATGATTCCATCAGACTATGCATGGGTTAATGATTCCATCAGACTAGACATGGGTTAGTGATTCTATCAGACTAGGCATGGGTTAATGATTCTATCAGACTATGCTTGGGTTAATGATTCTGTCAGACTATGCATGGGTTAATGATTCCATCAGATTATGCATGGGTTAATGATTCTATCAGACTAGGCATGGGTTAATGATTCTATCAGACTATGCATGGGTTAATGATTCCATCAGACTATGCATGGGTTAATGATTACATCAGACTATGCATGGGTTAATGATTCCGTCAGATTATGCATGGGTTAATGATTCCATCAGACTATGCATGGGTTAATGATTCTATCAGACTAGGCATGGGTTATTGATTCTATCAGACTATGCTTGGGTTAATGATTTTATCAGACTAGGCATGGGTTAACGATTCTATCAGACTATGCTTGGGTTAATGATTCTGTCAGACTATGCATGGGTTAATGATTCCGTTAGACTATGCATGGGATAATGATTCCATCAAGCTATGCATGGGTTAATGATTCTGTCAGACTATGCATGGGTTAATGATTCCGTCAGACTATGCATGGGTTAATGATTCTATCAGACTATGCATGGATTAATTATTCTGTCAGACTATGCATGGGTTAATGATTCTGTCAGACTATGCATGGGTTAAAGTTTCTATCAGACTGTGCATCGGTTAATGATTCTATCAGACTATGCATGGGTTAATGATTCCGTCAGACTATGCATGGGTTAATGATTCCGTCAGACTTTCCATGGGTTAATGATTCCGTCAGACTATGCTTGGGTTAATGATTCCGTCAGACTATGCATGGGTTAATGATGCTATCAGACTATGCATGGGTTAATGATTCCGTCAGACTATGCATGGGTTAATGATTCCGTCAGACTATGCATGGGTTAATGATTCTATCAGACTATGCATGGGTTAATGATTCCATCAGACTATGCATGGGTTAATGATTCCGTCACACTCTGCATGGGTTAATGATTCTATCAGACTATGCATGGGTTAATGATTCCATCAGACTATGCATGGGTTAATGATTCTATCAGACTATGCATGGGTTAATGATTCCATCAGACTATGCATGGGTTAATGATTCCATCAGACTATGCATGGGTTAATGATTCTATCAGACTATGCATGGGTTAATGATTCCATCAGACTATGCATGGGTTAATGATTCCGTCACACTCTGCATGGGTTAATGATTCCATCAGACTATTCCTGGGTTAATGATTCTGTTAGACTAAGCATAGGTTAATGATTCCATCAGACTATGCATGAGTTAATGATTCCATCAGACTATGCATGGGTTAATGATTCCGTCAGACTATGCATGGGTTAATGATTCTATCAGACTATGCATGGGTTAATGATTCCGTCAGACTATGCATGAGTTAATGATTCCATCAGACTATGCATGGGTTAATGATTCCGTCAGACTATGCATGGGTTAATGATTCCATCAGACTATGCATGAGTTAATGATTCCATCAGACTATGCATGGGTTAATGATTCCGTCAGACTATGCATGGGTTAATGATTCTATCAGACTATGCATGGGTTAATGATTCCGTCAGACTATGCATGGGTTAATGATTCCGTCAGACTATGCATGAGTTAATGATTCCATCAGACTATGCATGGGTTAATGATTCCGTCAGACTATGCATGGGTTAATGATTCCGTCAGACTATGCATGGGTTAATGATTCTATCAGACTATGCATGGGTTAATGATTCCGTCAGACTATGCATGAGTTAATGATTCCATCAGACTATGCATGAGTTAATGATTCCATCAGACTATTCCTGGGTTAATGATTCTGTCAGACTAAGCATAGGTTAATGATTCCATCAGACTATGCATGGGTTAATGATTCCGTCAGTCTATGCATGGGTTAATGATTCCGTCAGACTATGCACGAGTTAATGATTCCATCAGACTATGCATGGGTTAATGATTCCGTCAGACTATGCATGGGTTAATGATTCTATCAGACTATGCATGGGTTAATGATTCCGTCAGACTATGCATGAGTTAATGATTCCATCAGACTATGCATGAGTTAATGATTCCATCAGACTATGCATGAGTTAATGATTCCATCAGACTATGCATGGGTTAATGATTCCGTCAGACTATGCATGGGTTAATGATTCTATCAGACTATGCATGGGTTAAAGATTCCGTCAGACTATGCATGGGTTAATGATTCCGTCAGACTATGCATGAGTTAATGATTCCATCAGACTATGCATGGGTTAATGATTCCGTCAGACTATGCATGGGTTAATGATTCCGTCAGACTATGCATGGGTTAATGATTCTATCAGACTATGCATGGGTTAATGATTCCGTCAGACTATGCATGGGTTAATGATTCCGTCAGACTATGCATGAGTTAATGATTCCATCAGACTATGCATGGGTTAATGATTCCGTCAGACTATGCATGGGTTAATGATTCCGTCAGACTATGCATGGGTTAATGATTCTATCAGACTATGCATGGGTTAATGATTCCGTCAGACTATGCATGAGTTAATGATTCCATCAGACTATGCATGAGTTAATGATTTCATCAGACTATTCCTGGGTTAATGATTCTGTCAGACTAAGCATAGGTTAATGATTCCCTCAGACTATGCATGGGTTAATGATTCCGTCAGTGTATGCATGGGTTAATGATTCCGTCAGACTATGCATGAGTTAATGATTCCATCAGACTATGCATGGGTTAATGATTCCGTCAGACTATGCATGGGTTAATGATTCTATCAGACTATGCATGGGTTAATGATTCCGTCAGACTATGCATGAGTTAATGATTCCATCAGACTATGCATGAGTTAATGATTCCATCAGACTATGCATGAGTTAATGATTCCATCAGACTATGCATGGGTTAATGATTCCGTCAGACTATGCATGGGTTAATGATTCTATCAGACTATGCATGGGTTAATGATTCCGTCAGACTATGCATGGGTTAATGATTCCGTCAGACTATGCATGAGTTAATGATTCCATCAGACTATGCATGGGTTAATGATTCCATCAGACTATGCATGGGTTAATGATTCCGTCAGACTATGCATGGGTTAATGATTCTATCAGACTATGCATGGGTTAATGATTCCATCAGACTATGCATGGGTTAATGATTCCGTCAGACTATGCATGGGTTAATGATTCCGTCAGACTATGCATGGGTTAATGATTCTATCAGACTATGCATGGGTAAATGATTCCGTCAGACTATGCATGAGTTAATGATTCCATCAGACTATGCATGAGTTAATGATTCCATCAGACTATTCCTGGGTTAATGATTCTGTCAGACTAAGCATAGGTTAATGATTCCATCAGACTATGCATGGGTTAATGATTCCGTCAGTCTATGCATGGGTTAATGATTCCGTCAGACTATGCATGAGTTAATGATTCCATCAGACTATGCATGGGTTAATGATTCCGTCAGACTATGCATGGGTTAATGATTCTATCAGACTATGCATGGGTTAATGATTCCGTCAGACTATGCATGAGTTAATGATTCCATCAGACTATGCATGAGTTAATGATTCCATCAGACTATGCATGGGTTAATGATTCCGTCAGTCTATGCATGGGTTAATGATTCCGTCAGACTATGCATGAGTTAATGATTCCATCAGACTATGCATGGGTTAATGATTCCGTCAGACTATGCATGAGTTAATGATTCCATCAGACTATGCATGGGTTAATGATTCCGTCAGACTATGCATGAGTTAATGATTCCATCAGACTATGCATGGGTTAATGATTCCATCAGACTATGCATGGGTTAATGATTCCGTCAGACTATGCATGAGTTAATGATTCCATCAGACTATGCATGAGTTAATGATTCCATCAGACTATGCATGGGTTAATGATTCCGTCAGACTATGCATGAGTTAATGATTCCATCAGACTATGCATGGGTTAATGATTCCATCAGACTATGCATGGGTTAATGATTCCATCAGACTATGCATGGGTTAATGATTCCATCAGACTAGGCATGGGTTAATGATTCCATCAGACTATGCATGGGTTAATGATTCCGTCAGACTATGCATGAGTTAATGATTCCATCAGACTATGCATGGGTTAATGATTCCGTCAGACTATGCATGAGTTAATGATTCCATCAGACTATGCATGGGTTAATGATTCCATCAGACTATGCATGGGTTAATGATTCCGTCAGACTATGCATGAGTTAATGATTCCATCAGACTATGCATGAGTTAATGATTCCATCAGACTATGCATGGGTTAATGATTCCGTCAGACTATGCATGAGTTAATGATTCCATCAGACTATGCATGGGTTAATGATTCCATCAGACTATGCATGGGTTAATGATTCCATCAGACTATGCATGGGTTAATGATTCCGTCAGACTATGCATGAGTTAATGATTCCATCAGACTATGCATGGGTTAATGATTCCATCAGACTATGCATGGGTTAATGATTCCGTCAGACTATGCATGAGTTAATGATTCCATCAGACTATGCATGGGTTAATGATTCCGTCAGACTATGCATGAATTAATGATTCCATCAGACTATGCATGGGTTAATGATTCCTTCAGACTATGCATGCGTTAATGACTCCGTCAGACCATGCATGGTTTAATGATTCCGTCAGACCATGCATGGTTTAATGATTCCGTCAGACTATGCATGAGTTAATGATTCCATCAGACTATGCATGAATTAATGATTCCATCAGACTATGCATGGGTTAATGATTCCATCAGACTATGCATGGGTTAATGATTCTATCAGACTATGCATGGGTTAATGATTCTGTCAGACTAAGCATAGGTTGATGATTCAGTCAGATTATGCATGCGTTAATGATTCCAGCAGACTATGCATGGGTTAATGATTCTATCAGACTATGCATGGGTTAATGATTCCGTCAACTACGCATCAGTTAATGATTACGTCAGACTATGCATGGGTTAATGATTCCGTCAGTCTATGCATGGGTTAATGATTCCGTCAGACTATGCATGGGTTAATGATTCTATCAGACTAGGCATGGGTTAATGATTCCATCAGACTATGCATGAGTTAATGATTCCGTCAGACTATGCATGGGTTAATGATTCCATCAGACTATGCATGGGTTAATGATTCCATCAGACTAGACATGGGTTAGTGATTCTATCAGACTAGGCATGGGTTAATGATTCTATCAGACTATGCTTGGGTTAATGATTCTGTCAGACTATGCATGGGTTAATGATTCCATCAGATTATGCATGGGTTAATGATTCTATCAGACTAGGCATGGGTTAATGATTCTATCAGACTATGCATGGGTTAATGATTCCATCAGACTATGCATGGGTTAATGATTACATCAGACTATGCATGGGTTAATGATTCCGTCAGATTATGCATGGGTTAATGATTCCATCAGACTATGCATGGGTTAATGATTCTATCAGACTATGCATGGGTTAATGATTCTATCAGACTAGGCATGGGTTATTGATTCTATCAGACTATGCTTGGGTTAATGATTTTATCAGACTAGGCATGGGTTAACGATTCTATCAGACTATGCTTGGGTTAATGATTCTGTCAGACTATGCATGGGTTAATGATTCCGTTAGACTATGCATGGGATAATGATTCCATCAAGCTATGCATGGGTTAATGATTCTGTCAGACTATGCATGGGTTAATGATTCCGTCAGACTATGCATGGGTTAATGATTCTATCAGACTATGCATGGATTAATTATTCTGTCAGACTATGCATGGGTTAATGATTCTGTCAGACTATGCATGGGTTAAAGTTTCTATCAGACTGTGCATCGGTTAATGATTCTATCAGACTATGCATGGGTTAATGATTCCGTCAGACTATGCATGGGTTAATGATTCCGTCAGACTTTCCATGGGTTAATGATTCCGTCAGACTATGCTTGGGTTAATGATTCCGTCAGACTATGCATGGGTTAATGATGCTATCAGACTATGCATGGGTTAATGATTCCGTCAGACTATGCATGGGTTAATGATTCCGTCCAGACTATGCATGGGTTAATGATTCTATCAGACTATGCATGGGTTAATGATTCCATCAGACTATGCATGGGTTAATGATTCGTCACACTCTGCATGGGTTAATGATTCTATCAGACTATGCATGGGTTAATGATTCCATCAGACTATGCATGGGTTAATGATTCTATCAGACTATGCATGGGTTAATGATTCCATCAGACTATGCATGGGTTAATGATTCCATCAGACTATGCATGGGTTAATGATTCTATCAGACTATGCATGGGTTAATGATTCCATCAGACTATGCATGGGTTAATGATTCCGTCACACTCTGCATGGGTTAATGATTCCATCAGACTATTCCTGGGTTAATGATTCTGTTAGACTAAGCATAGGTTAATGATTCCATCAGACTATGCATGAGTTAATGATTCCATCAGACTATGCATGGGTTAATGATTCCGTCAGACTATGCATGGGTTAATGATTCTATCAGACTATGCATGGGTTAATGATTCCGTCAGACTATGCATGAGTTAATGATTCCATCAGACTATGCATGGGTTAATGATTCCGTCAGACTATGCATGGGTTAATGATTCCATCAGACTATGCATGAGTTAATGATTCCATCAGACTATGCATGGGTTAATGATTCCGTCAGACTATGCATGGGTTAATGATTCTATCAGACTATGCATGGGTTAATGATTCCGTCAGACTATGCATGGGTTAATGATTCCGTCAGACTATGCATGAGTTAATGATTCCATCAGACTATGCATGGGTTAATGATTCCGTCAGACTATGCATGGGTTAATGATTCCGTCAGACTATGCATGGGTTAATGATTCTATCAGACTATGCATGGGTTAATGATTCCGTCAGACTATGCATGAGTTAATGATTCCATCAGACTATGCATGAGTTAATGATTCCATCAGACTATTCCTGGGTTAATGATTCTGTCAGACTAAGCATAGGTTAATGATTCCATCAGACTATGCATGGGTTAATGATTCCGTCAGTCTATGCATGGGTTAATGATTCCGTCAGACTATGCATGAGTTAATGATTCCATCAGACTATGCATGGGTTAATGATTCCGTCAGACTATGCATGGGTTAATGATTCTATCAGACTATGCATGGGTTAATGATTCCGTCAGACTATGCATGAGTTAATGATTCCATCAGACTATGCATGAGTTAATGATTCCATCAGACTATGCATGAGTTAATGATTCCATCAGACTATGCATGGGTTAATGATTCCGTCAGACTATGCATGGGTTAATGATTCTATCAGACTATGCATGGGTTAATGATTCCGTCAGACTATGCATGGGTTAATGATTCCGTCAGACTATGCATGAGTTAATGATTCCATCAGACTATGCATGGGTTAATGATTCCGTCAGACTATGCATGGGTTAATGATTCCGTCAGACTATGCATGGGTTAATGATTCTATCAGACTATGCATGGGTTAATGATTCCGGCAGACTATGCATGGGTTAATGATTCCGTCAGACTATGCATGAGTTAATGATTCCATCAGACTATGCATGGGTTAATGATTCCGTCAGACTATGCATGGGTTAATGATTCCGTCAGACTATGCATGGGTTAATGATTCTATCAGACTATGCATGGGTTAATGATTCCGTCAGACTATGCATGAGTTAATGATTCCATCAGACTATGCATGAGTTAATGATTTCATCAGACTATTCCTGGGTTAATGATTCTGTCAGACTAAGCATAGGTTAATGATTCCCTCAGACTATGCATGGGTTAATGATTCCGTCAGTGTATGCATGGGTTAATGATTCCGTCAGACTATGCATGAGTTAATGATTCCATCAGACTATGCATGGGTTAATGATTCCGTCAGACTATGCATGGGTTAATGATTCTATCAGACTATGCATGGGTTAATGATTCCGTCAGACTATGCATGAGTTAATGATTCCATCAGACTATGCATGAGTTAATGATTCCATCAGACTATGCATGAGTTAATGATTCCATCAGACTATGCATGGGTTAATGATTCCGTCAGACTATGCATGGGTTAATGATTCTATCAGACTATGCATGGGTTAATGATTCCGCCAGACTATGCATGGGTTAATGATTCCGTCAGACTATGCATGAGTTAATGATTCCATCAGACTATGCATGGGTTAATGATTCCATCAGACTATGCATGGGTTAATGATTCCGTCAGACTATGCATGGGTTAATGATTCTATCAGACTATGCATGGGTTAATGATTCCATCAGACTATGCATGGGTTAATGATTCCGTCAGACTATGCATGGGTTAATGATTCCGTCAGACTATGCATGGGTTAATGATTCTATCAGACTATGCATGGGTTAATGATTCCGTCAGACTATGCATGAGTTAATGATTCCATCAGACTATGCATGAGTTAATGATTCCATCAGACTATTCCTGGGTTAATGATTCTGTCAGACTAAGCATAGGTTAATGATTCCATCAGACTATGCATGGGTTAATGATTCCGTCAGTCTATGCATGGGTTAATGATTCCGTCAGACTATGCATGAGTTAATGATTCCATCAGACTATGCATGGGTTAATGATTCCGTCAGACTATGCATGGGTTAATGATTCTATCAGACTATGCATGGGTTAATGATTCCGTCAGACTATGCATGAGTTAATGATTCCATCAGACTATGCATGAGTTAATGATTCCATCAGACTATGCATGGGTTAATGATTCCGTCAGTCTATGCATGGGTTAATGATTCCGTCAGACTATGCATGAGTTAATGATTCCATCAGACTATGCATGGGTTAATGATTCCGTCAGACTATGCATGAGTTAATGATTCCATCAGACTATGCATGGGTTAATGATTCCGTCAGACTATGCATGAGTTAATGATTCCATCAGACTATGCATGGGTTAATGATTCCATCAGACTATGCATGGGTTAATGATTCCGTCAGACTATGCATGAGTTAATGATTCCATCAGACTATGCATGAGTTAATGATTCCATCAGACTATGCATGGGTTAATGATTCCGTCAGACTATGCATGAGTTAATGATTCCATCAGACTATGCATGGGTTAATGATTCCATCAGACTATGCATGGGTTAATGATTCCATCAGACTATGCATGGGTTAATGATTCCATCAGACTAGGCATGGGTTAATGATTCCATCAGACTATGTATGGGTTAATGATTCCGTCAGACTATGCATGAGTTAATGATTCCATCAGACTATGCATGGGTTAATGATTCCGTCAGACTATGCATGAGTTAATGATTCCATCAGACTATGCATGGGTTAATGATTCCATCAGACTATGCATGGGTTAATGATTCCGTCAGACTATGCATGAGTTAATGATTCCATCAGACTATGCATGAGTTAATGATTCCATCAGACTATGCATGGGTTAATGATTCCGTCAGACTATGCATGAGTTAATGATTCCATCAGACTATGCATGGGTTAATGATTCCATCAGACTATGCATGGGTTAATGATTCCATCAGACTATGCATGGGTTAATGATTCCGTCAGACTATGCATGAGTTAATGATTCCATCAGACTATGCATGGGTTAATGATTCCATCAGACTATGCATGGGTTAATGATTCCGTCAGACTATGCATGAGTTAATGATTCCATCAGACTATGCATGGGTTAATGATTCCGTCAGACTATGCATGAATTAATGATTCCATCAGACTATGCATGGGTTAATGATTCCTTCAGACTATGCATGGGTTAATGACTCCGTCAGACCATGCATGGTTTAATGATTCCGTCAGACTATGCATGAGTTAATGATTCCATCAGACTATGCATGGGTTAATGATTCCTTCAGACTATGCATGGGTTAACGATTCCGTCAGACCATGCATGGTTTAATGATTCCGTCAGACTATGCATGGGTTAATAATGAGTTTGAAGAGTCTTATTTCCTTCTGTCCTTCTACTTGTTTCAGCTCCAGGGATTGTGCTTCTGCCACTCCCTGTCTAACAATTTCCATGTTATTGTGAATGAGAGACGTCTTAAGGCCTGATGCCAGATGGACAGATGCTCACTTTGCACCTGACTAAGTTAATGGCAGCAAAATACCTGATACCCATTCACCTGAGCAATGGGCATCTGAGGTTCAAGTGTCACTTCTCTGGACATCCAGAGGTTTTGCACTCATAGACTATAAAAAAATATCAGAAGAACATTTTGTTTTGATGCAAAGAGAATGCTGCAGTATATTTCAAAGCAGATCCAAAACCTTCAACTTTTGGCAATGTTCCTTCTAAGAAATGAAAAAAAGAAACACATTCTTCTACACTGGTCTGAATCTGGTTATGAAACTAATGATTGGCACATTACTTTGCCCATGTGATCTGAAAACAGAAAAGGAGGGAGGATAGGAATCCCTTTTAGAGGTTATCAAAAGATCTGCTAGAAAAGTTTCATCCTTGAGAAGAATGTATGCT
This sequence comes from Protopterus annectens, assembly GCF_019279795.1. NCBI lineage: Eukaryota > Metazoa > Chordata > Ceratodontiformes > Protopteridae > Protopterus > Protopterus annectens. Next base: position 1,940,978,212 of record NC_056743.1, read on the forward strand.
CAGATTTTAAAGAAGGACCACTAGTCATACCTCCCTTAACAGAACTTTTCCATGATACGTTTGAGAAAGTTTCTGTAGAGAAAGATTTCAGCTACCAGGTCCTAAGGAAATTGAATAATTTTATTGTGTTCAAGAAGGTATACTTTGGTGGTAGACCTAGCAATTGATGAATTAAAATCTCAGAAGTGCCTAACAAAGTATTGCACTGGACAGGTACATAATAAGGAAAGTTTATATACCTGCCACACTTGGTATTAGAGTGATAAACCGCCAAACTCACAAGGCAGAGTGCAAATGTGACATTTTAAAACACACTGAACACCTAACACAGAATATTGGTGCAGCAAAATGTCAAAAATGTACTGAACAGGTGATAAAGTGGGTTCCCTTGTAGTTAAATGTGAAACAAAGTACAAAGGGTTAGTCCAGTATAAATGATAAAATCCAGATAAAATCACTTTAGCTAGCAGATTTAGGGGAGACTCTGTCTTAGTTTATTCAGTTAAACCAAGAACACTCATCCATCTACCTACATAATGGAATAAACTACCTAGGGTGGGAGGGTGGCATGATGGTTAAAATATTTACCTTAGAGACACAAGGCGCAGGGTTTGATTTTCACATGGGATAATTGGCTGGCTTAAAATGGCCCACAAGGGCAGTTAGCTTAGTACTAGTCTATGAACCTAAACGTCAGCAAGGTGTCTTTATTCCTCCCACAGGGAGGGTATCAAAGAGAGAGAGAGAGTCTCCTAGATTTGCTAAGTGATTTTATCTGGACTTACCCTTTATACTCTGTTTCTTGTTAGCCCTGTCACCCTGTGGGTCACAGGTGGGATGCCGTAATTGACACGAGCCCTCTGGATTACCTCTGTTTTGTGGTTAAATGTGGGTATGATACGGTGGATGTTTATTTTGGGCATTATTCTTATGTGTCTGTACAGCTGAATACGCAGCCATGTTTTTTTTGTATTTATTTTGTGATGTAAAAGCTAAGTTTTTGAGTACACCTATAGATTAGTCTTTCCATTTAGGTGTATCATTCTAGAATGTTTTGCAACAGTTAGAGGAGGAAAGAAAGGTAAAGCAAATATGTCCTTCCTCTAAGCAGAATCATTAAAGCAATCACGCCTCTTTCTATAAAAAGTGAACTGCAGAGCAATAATATATACAAAAAAGGCAATTTCAAAACAAAAAAATAAACAGTTTTGCAGGAATATGAGACAGCAGGCACAGTAACAGCTATTCCATGTCAATGGACAAAGGCTTGTCCTCAAACACAATTTTTATATACTTCAACAGAAATTAGCCAGTCGGTCCTGTGTTATAATATACCGTCCAGATCTAGGCATTAGTCTTGATGCTGTGCCGTGGCTACAAACTTATCTGACTAACTGCCATTGGTCAGTGAACTATACCTCCTGTACCTCCGTCTCTGTTTTCCTTGGCTACAAAGTTATCTGACTAACTGCCATTGGTCAGTGAACTATACCTCCTGTACCTCTGCCTCTGTTCTCCTTGGCTACAAACTTATCTGACTAACTGCCATTGGTCAGTGAACAATACCTCCTGTACCTCCGTCTCAGTTCTCCTTGGCTACAAAGTTATCTGACTAACTGCCATTGGTCAGTGAACTATACCTCCTGTACCTCTGTCTCTCTTCTCCTTGGCTACAAACTTACCTGACTAACTGCCATTGGTCAGTGAACTATACCTCCTGTACCTCTGTCTCTGTTCTCCTTAGCTACAAACTTATCTGACTAACTGCCATTGGTCAGTGAACTATACCTCCTGTACCTCTGTCTCTCTTCTCCTATACTCAAAGGTGTGTGTGAATGCTCTGTTACTGACCCCCTTCTGTTCTCTCTCTGTGTAAATAAACGTCTACTTGATGGTCCTTTTCTTCCTCTCTCTATATGCAGATAGCATGAATGTCCTGCTGCTTCAATTTTTTTTTAACTACATTACAGCTAGATCCACAATCTGACATCAGTCGCCTCAATGTGTGGTGGTTACTACTAAAAACTCATACTAAATACATCCAAAATTAAATGTATGGTGTGCGGTCCAAGGTACATTAGGAAAGATGGTGGTGGAATGCAGAAGTCCAGGAAGTCATCAAAAGAAAAAAGGAGTGCAGGAAGAAGTGGGAGACAGAAAAGACTGACCAGGCTAGGAAGGACTACTGGTAGGCTAACAAAGAACCTAAGAAGGAAGTTGCAATAGCAAAGAATAGGGCATCTGAGGCAAACTATCAACTTCTAGAAAGTGAATCATTAAGGGGCACAAAGAAACTATATCAGGTTGCAAGACAAAGACAGAAATGTAAAGAAGATAGTCAGACACCCTTCATAAGGGATGCCAGCAGCAACCTGCTTACCAGTCCAGAGGACATCAAAGGCAGATGGAAGGAGTATTTCCAGCATCTTCTGAATGAAGAAAACCCCACAGAAGCTGTACTGCCCCAGAAACAGCCTACGATGAGAGAAGAAGAGGAGTCCACCCTAGAAGTAAGAACAGCACTAAGGAAGATGAAGTCAGGGAAAGCAGCAGGCTCAGATGAGGTCACAGCAGATATGATAAAGATGCTGGGTGAGATAGGGGAGGAATGGCTCCTGAGGGTACTAATAGCAGTATGGAGAGAAAGGCATATCCCAGATGACTGGAGAATAAGCATACTCGTGCCAGTATACAAGAACAAAGGGGACATCCACAACTGTGGGCAGTACAGAAACATCAAACTCCTATCACATTGCATAAAAGTTCTGGAGAGGGTGATTGATAAACAGATATGCAGAGTAGTAGAATGTAAGATAGGAGATGAGCAGTTTGCATTTAGATCAGGATGCAGCACAATTGACCCAATGTTTGCACTGAGAAGAAGCTAGAGGTGAGGAGAGAGTCCAACTGGGCATTCCTAGACTTGGAGAAAGCATATGACCAGGTCCCATGAAAGCTGATCTGGGCAGTACTGTGGTGGTTTGAAGTCCCAGAAGCACTGGTAGAATTGGTGCAGGCTACATACAAGAACCCAATGACACAAGTACAAACAGTATTCGGCCTCACAGAAGGGTTCCCAGTGGGAGTGGGTGTACACCAGGGTTCAGCTCTGAGCCCACTGCTGTTCATACTGGTGATGGACTACATTAGCAAGCAGGTTGGAGGGGATGGATCAACAAAGCTGCTGTATGTAGACGATGTGGCAGTGCAGGCAGACTCTGAGACAGAACTTCAGCAAAGGATAGGAGAATGGAATACGCAACTGAAGGCACATGGGATGAAACCAAGCACAGATAAAATGGTAATTCAGCAAATTGGGGAAATCAGAAGAAGCTGAGAATAGACATAGAAGGGGAGATAGTGAACAGATAAACAGCTTCAAGTATCTGGAAGGGGTAGCTGAGGAGAAGGGTAACCTGAATGAAGAGGTCAAAGCTAGAATCAGAGAGACAGCAGCAAACTGGCATACAGTATCAAGTGTAGTCTATGACAGAAGAATGCCAAAGAAGCTGAAAAGTAAGGTGTACAAGACAGTGGTGCGACCAGTACTACTGTATGGTACAGAAACCTGTGCAGTAAAGGCAGAACAGTTGAAGTTAGAGGTGATGGAAATGAAGTGCCTGAGAAAGGTGGTAGGATGCACAATGTGGGACAGATGAAGAAATGACAACATAAGAGCAGAAGCCAAAGTAGCTCCAATTGCAGAAAAGATCAAAGAGAACAGATTACGGTGGTTTGGGCACATGTGCAGAAAAGCAGAAGACAATCTGGTGAGGGAGATTTGGGACAGACAGGAAGAAGGTAAGAGGAAGTGAGGACATCCAGCAAAGAGGTGGATGGATTGTGTGAAAGAAGATCTGTGACAGTCAGACATGAGTGGTGAAGTTGTATTTAATCATGAAGTTTGTTTTGTTTTTAGTAGTTCCTGTTTGGTTCCATTTATATGGGTTGTTTTAAACATCGAAGCATATAATTTTGAATTGCTTGATGCCTTACATTGATGAAGTAACCGCCAATGTGGAACAATGTGGAGTGACGTGCTCCTCATGATTAAATACATGATTATTATGTACTTATTTTATCTAAGCTTTGGTTTGAATTTTTAACATCATTATTATTTTTATATTTTATTACATATGTATTGGTGAATGGGTGACATTAAGTTACTGATTTGATATATATATTTTAATATTATAATAGTGTTAGTTTAAGTTATGAATGTAACGTCATTTAAGGAAATGATGTTCTATGGGTCTATGTGATTCGTAACAATGTTTTTAAATAACCTTTGTACTCAGTCCGTTATGGTCTGATGAAGCAACTGTGTGAAAGCGCTTACCGACTGAGTGCACAATAAATTTATTTTGTTAGTTTTACGTATTTTGGAGTATTTGTTTGATGAGATACAAATTTTTGGACTACATTGCTTTGGAACTTATACTGAACTTGCATGGTTGCTGTCGCTGAACTATTTGCTTCAATTTTAACATTCTACATAATGTTCACACTTAATCATTACAATCCAGTTACCCAAAATTTCTCTCTGTCCACAAACCTATCAGAGCTTATGGCATGATCTGCACTCATACTGTGTTGCTACAACCTTTAACTCCTTACCTGTATCTATCAGGTCAATACTCTCCCTCCAGTCATTTAAAACATTCTGAAAGACTTCCTAGCCAAAATTTTACTCCGCTTTTGCTTGACCGTAGGATAAACTATATCCCTATGTATGAGGAAGTACCTATTCACACCTTACACTTTCTTGCTCTCACTTCTCTTCACTCACTTCATTAATTCAATCAGTTTCTCTCCACTACCTCTCTGTCTAAATATACCATAATCCTGTGTTTTTTCTCACCTCAAATTGCAATTCCTGTTTGTATGTACTAACTTACCTTTAACTTCTCTAACCTGGCTAAAATTTCTCTAGCTATTAAATCATTGCCATATAAGTTGTATCTATTTTTTAACCAATGTCGGCACATCATGTCTAATTTGGTATAATTATTTAAAGTGTGGAGGGTTTTTGTAGATGCTTTTGTAATATTTCTGAAGATTGTAAAATCATTGTTTTCAAAATGATTTTGTAATTCTTCAGAGCTTTTTTCCCTGGGTCTCTACTGAAAATGGGCACCTACCCATTCTGACTTTCCTGGTAATCAGATGTCACTAAATAAATAAATAAAAAGTATCTTGGCCTCTGATTAGACCCTGTCACTCAACTTTCACCTGCATCTTGATAATACACATAAAAAATAATCCCCCACTTTTCAGGGCACAAATATATAGCCTTTTCTCATAGACTCCACCAGATCTGCAGGGAGGAAGGGAATCCTACTCCCTGAACTCATCCCACGTACATCAACAACCTCTACTAAAGTCTCTACCACTATCCAAACACTAGAACACAAAATATGTAGATTTATTACACACTCCCTAAGAAACGAACACCAGTGCATAACACTTAACAAGGAAAACTGACTCCCAGTTAGCCAAAGAGCAGGCCTGCTCCTAGGATCACAACTGTTCAACCTCCTACGTGAATGTAGTCCTTTAACTTCAAAACTAATAAAACAAACTCCCACAAACTACCTCAGAAACTTGAATTACTCAGGCCCTAAAATGCAAATCCTACACTCCAAGCTATACATCTCTAATCATGCATTTTCAGTTCTTGGGCCCAATCTGTGGGAGTCCCTCCCAAATTAAATTAAACACTCATCCTCTTATTCCATGTCCTGTTCTCTACTAAAATCACATTCAGTTAATCAAGCAGAATGTTATGTTATCCCTCAGGTCATATCACTTATGTCCACTTTAACCCTCCTTAACATGCTACCACTCAGGTCACAATGTCCACTTTAACCCTTCTTCACATGTCATCCCTCAGGTCACATCACTGATGTCCACATTAACTCTTCTTCACATGTTACCCCTCAGGTCACATCACTTATGTCCTATTTAACTCTTCATGTTATCTCTCAGGTCACATCACTTATATCCCATTTAACTCTTAATGTTATCTCTCAGGTCACATCACTTATGTCCCATTTAACTCTTCATGTTATCTCTCAGGTCACATCACTTATGTCCCATTTAACTCTTCATGTTATCTCTCAGGTCACATCACTTATGTCCCATTTAACTCTTAATGTTATCTCTCAGGTCACATCACTTATGTCCCATTTAACTCTTCATGTTATCTCTCAGGTCACATCACTTATGTCCCATTTAACTCTTCATGTTATCTCTCAGGTCACATCACTTATGTCCCATTTAACTCTTCATGTTATCTCTCAGGTCACATCACTTATGTCCCATTTAACTCTTCATGTTATCTCTCAGGTCACATCACTTATGTCCCATTTAACTCTTAATGTTATCTCTCAGGTCACAACACTTATGTCCACTTTAACTCTTCATGTTATCTCTCAGGTCACATCACTTATGTCCCATTTAACTCTTCATGTTATCTCTCAGGTCACATCACTTATGTCCCATTTAACTCTTAATGTTATCTCTCAGGTCACAACACTTATGTCCACTTTAACACTTCATGTTATCTCTCAGGTCACATCACTTATGTCCCATTTAACTCTTAATGTTATCTCTCAGGTCACATCACTTATGTCCCATTTAACTCTTCATGTTATCTCTCAGGTCACATCACTTATGTCCCATTTAACTCTTAATGTTATCTCTCAGGTCACATCACTTATGTCCCATTTAACTCTTCATGTTATCTCTCAGGTCACATCACTTATGTCCCATTTAACTCTTCATGTTATCTCTCAGGTCACAACACTTATGTCCCATTTAACTCTTCATGTTATCTCTCAGGTCACAACACTTATGTCCACATTAACTCTTCTTCACTCTAATGCAACCAGTAAGATTCTTTGCTCCTTTCCACATCTCTAATTTATTTTGTTCTAATTCCTCAAATGTTTTGAAACTTTACTATATATTGTAAATTAATACCTGGGCTTTACTATGTATCTTAAGCATTACTCCCACATTCTACTGTTTTATTGCCACTTATGTGCTATTGAACTCATGTCTATCTTTGTATATCTGGCCAGTTTTTGGTCGGTGCTCTACCCTGGCAAACCAATTGAAATAAATAAATATCAGGGATCCTCAAAACAAGACAGACCCTTCCGTCACACAATGAAGCTTAGACCCATTGTCACTACACCCCTCCCATTCCTTTGTTTTTCTGTTTCCTTATGCTTTTTGTAGAACATCCCAAGTGTTTTTTTATCACAAGACCAGGTGCGATAGTGCCAAACAATCATTCCACAGTATTTTTTGTCATGGCAAGTCCAGGACTCTTCCCTTCTACACACAAAAAAAAAACAGGTCTTAGTAACCCAGTATTCATCATGTGTTATTTATTATTATTTATTTTTTATTTGACATTTGTTAACTGGGTTGGTCCAACTGGGCTAGATGCCCACTTTCAGTGGAGACCTGATGAGAAATGCTCCAGAAATACATAAATAAGAATGTATAAAAATTACAAATAGCTAAAAAATTATATATACAATTCACAAACAAAGGGAGACAAGTTTAATTATGAATACAATAAGAACAATGTCTAAAAATTCAACATGGAAAGAAAAAAAATTCATTTACTATAGCAGCAATGAAAGACACTATAAATATAGTTTATATAGCAACAGTGTCACTACGGAAAGTATTAAGTAGTAGTAAAAACAGTAGTAAATATATAATTTTAAGGTAAAAGAGTCATCTAAAGATGATAAAATGCAGAACATGAAAAGAAGATGCTGAATCATACATCAAGTAGAAATGGGGGAGAGGTAAGGAGACAGACTGAAAGGGATGGAAGGTAAATAATTAAGTTAGAAGATCTGAAGAGACATGAATATAAAAACGTGGGGAGACAAAGACTACAAAGATGTTAAGTGCGAGTCTGGCATGAGCAGGGCCAAGTATATATAGGAAGTGATGCTTTAATTTTTTGTTTTGTTAAATATTAAAACAGGACAACCTGTTCCAAGCAAAGGATAAGGTACGTCATGTTATTTATTTATATATTTACTTATTTATTCATTCATATTTGCTTACCCTCGGTATGCACTGACCGATAGTGCCCAATTTCAGGCTCAGTCTGCTGAAATACATAACATTTCACAAAAAATGCAAAAATGTATACAATAACAGAGTAGTTTAGACTAGTTGCTTAGAAAAACAGTACATATACATTCTAATGAACAAGCAGAGTGTAATGTACAATATATACACTAGCTTCCAAAGTGGGTCAACATTTAGTACATCTGAGAAAGGAGAAGACACTTGGAAAGTGATTTGTCCAATGGCGAAACAAAAACATTTGGCTTAGATGGAGAAGTACTTAATGAGTTGCATTCTGAATTTGGAGTAAGTTTTGATTTCTTTACTGTCGATGGCAAGAGCTTGCCAAAGAGTAGTTGCCTGAGAGAAGAAAGGATGTGCAGTGCTATGGGGTTTTGTTCTAGGGGTAATGAGAGTTGGTATGACAAGCCTGTGCAGTGCTATGGGGTTTGGTTCTAGGGTAATGAGAGCTGATGTGATAAATCATGTGCAGTGCTATGCGAATTGGTTCTAGGAGTAATGACAGTTGGTGTGACAGAGCATGTGCAGTGCTGTGGGGTTTGGTTCTAGGGGTAATGAGAGTTGGTATGATAAAGCCTGTGCAGTGCTATGGGGTTTGGTTCTAGGGGTAATGAGAGTAGTGTGACAAATCATGTGCAGTGCTATGCAAATTGGTTCTGGGGGTAATGACAGTTGGTGTGACAGAGCATGTGTAGTGCTGTGGGGTTTGGTTCTAGGTTAATGAGAGTAGTTCTGATAAAGCATGTTCAGTGCTGTAGAGTTTGGTTCTAGGGGTAATGAGAGTTGCTGTGACAGAGCATGTGCAGAGCTGTGGGGTTTGGTTCTAGGGGTAATGAGAGATGGTATGACAGAATATGTGCAGTGCTGTGGGGTTATGTTCTAGGGATAATGAGAGTTGGTGTGACAGAGCGTGTGCAGAGCTGTGGGATTTGGTTCTAGGAGTAATGAGAGTTGGTGTGACAAAGCAGGTGCAGTGCTGTGGACTTTGGTTCTAGGGGTAATGATTGTTGGTGTGACAGAGCATGTGTAGTGTTATAGGGTTTGGTTCTAGGGGTAATGAGAGTAGTTGTGACAAATCATGTGAAGTTTTGTGGGGTTTGGTTCTAGGGGTAATGGGAGTTGGTATGGCAGAATATGTGTAGTGCTGTAGGATTTGGCTCTAAGGGTAATGAGAGTTGGTGTGACAAAGCCTGTGCAGTCTTATGGGATTTGGTTCTACGGGTAATGAGAGTTGGTGTGACAAAACATGTGCAGTGCTGTGGAGTTTGGCTCTAGGGGTAATGAGAGTTGGTATGACAAAGCCTTTGCAGTGTTATAGGGTTTGGTTTTAGGGTAATGAGAGTTCATGTGACAGAGTATGTGGTGTGCTGTGGAGTTTGGTTCTAGGGGTAATGAGATTAGTCGTGACAAAGCAATATGCAGTTCTGTGGGGTTTGGTTCTAGGGGGTAATGAGAGTTGGTATGACAGAATATGTGCAGTGCTATTGGTTTGGTTCTACGGGTAGTGAGAGTTGGTGTGACAGAGCATCTGCAGTGCTGTGGGGTTTGGTTCTACTGGTAATGAGAGTAGTTGTGACACAGGATGTGCAGGGCTGTGGGGTTTGGTTCTAGGGGTAATGAGAAATGGTGTGACAAAGCATGTGCAGTATTATGGGGTTTGGTTCGAGGGGTAATGAGAGTTGGTGTGACAGAACATGTGCAGTGCTGTAGTGTTTGGTTCTATGGGTAGTGAGAGTTGGTGTGACAAAGCAGGTGCAGTGCTACAGAGTTTTTTCTAGGGCTAATGATTTCTGGTGTGACAAAGTAGGTGCAGTACTAGGGAGTTTGCTTCTAGAGCTAATGATTTTTGGTGTGATGGAGCATGTGCAGTGCTATGCGGTTTTGTTCTAGGGGTAATGATTTTTGGTGTGACAGAACATGTGTAGTGTTATGGGGTTTGGTTCGAGAGGTATTGAGAGTTGGTGTGACTGAACATGTGCAGGGCTGTGGAGTTTGGTTCTGGGGTAATGGCAATTGGTGTGGCTTGTGACCAGTGTCTCAGGTTGTATGAGGAGTTTTTTTCCATGACATTTACTTGCAAGGGGAGTAAATGTCTGGAGTTTAAATCTGTTGAAGAGTTGTGATCCTAAGAGTAGGCTAGAACTTTTGTTTTATGTGTAGCCATTTGTTTTTTTCTAAGGTGACAAAGTGATGCTCACAGAGAGGGGAGTTTGTAATGAACCGGCAGATCCTGTTAGAGATTTTGCCAAGACTTTTAACTCCAAAGTTGCTGCATCCTAAGCAAAAGAGATTTCTTCCATGTAGCATACAGTTTAATTAGTTACATCATTCAGCAAAGTGTACAGGAGTTCATCTGGAGTCCATCCCACTAGACCCCCTGCTTTCCAGTGTAAATACGTAAGATATACTTTTACCATATCTATAGCATAATATATTCTGTGCACCCAGACAGTGATTTAAACTTCACTTTGCAAAGTTACTGTCTCTAGTACCACAGATTTTTTTATTTTTGATGTGTTCATAATTTAGCATCTTTAAAACATTGTGCTGAGGTGTTGGACAAAATATTTTAAGTTGTCATAATTTGACAATTCTCTGTATTTTTACAGTGGACTTAATATTTTCATTCTTCCAGAGCACATAATAAGTTGCCATATTTTTTCTCTAGGGAGAATAACTGTAAATCGTGATATTTGGATTTATAGGTTCATAGGTAGGTACTAGGCTATCGGCCCTGGGGCCTGTACAAGCCCAGCCAAAAAGGTACCCTGGCTTTTGCAACCCAAGAAAATGATTTTCCTGTGCCACTGTCGAGCAGAGCCACAGAGGTGATCCCCGGGGTGAATTTCCTATTTCCCATCCAATCATCAAGATTTTTCTTGAAGAGTGCTAATGAGGAGCTTTGTTTGATATAGATAGGTAGTTTATTCCAGAGTATGGGAAGTCTCTGGGACAAGAATTTATCCCTCCAGCATGTTCTGTTTATTGTGGTGACAAGGTTTAGGTCCCTAGAGCATGTACCTTGGAGGGATTTGGATTTCTTTAAGTGGAGCATGTCCAACAGCTCTGGGTTTGACATAGCTTTGTATGTTAGGCAGAGATCACCTCTAAGTAGGCGATATGCGACGGAGTAAATGAGAAGTTATGTACCTACCATAACGTTCCATGTTAGTTGTCTTCTCTCACCTTCTTTCTTGCTGGATGGGTTCGGAGCCGAACCTTGGCTCCGACTCGGCCTATACTAAAGCTCGAGAGCTAATTTTACCGGCTCGAGGCAACCTTATATCCCATGATGCTAGGTGGTAACTACCCAGATCTCGTTTGGAAGCTAAGAAACAATAGCCAATTCAGTCTCCCCTCTGAGGCGGAGGAGGAGAAAGAAGAACTCCCCAAATATCACTACCTGAAGCTGTATCTACACCAGGACCAACTGTCTGAGCTTGGAATAGTGCAGGATAATGTCTCTTGGAAGAAGGTGAAAAACCTCTCGGTCTGTCCAGGCTAGGGGGATGGTGGGTGGGATGCAAGAAAGAAGGCGAGAGAAGACAACTAACATGGAACGTTATGGTAGGTACATAACTTCTCAATGTTAAGTTGTCAATCTCGCCTTCATTCTTGCTGGATGGGACCATGTCCCTAGCACCTTCATCCTGGGTGGCTCATTGGAACAGACTCTTGAGGATGGTGGAACCAAAATTTGCCCTGTTTCTGGAGGCCATGTCCAATTTGAAATGTGTAACGAAAGTATGAGGAGAGGCCCATGTGGCAGCCACACAGATAGTGTCTATTGGTAATCTAGCTTGAAAGGCTGTAGATGTAGCCAACGCTCTGGTTGAATGGGCTCTTGGCCTAGAAGGCAATTCTTTACCTCTGAGTTGATAAATACAGGTAATCACAGAAGACAGCCACCTAGACAGGGTTACTTTAGATACCGGAAGACCCTTTTTACTCTCAGCATAAGATAAAAAGAGTTGATCAGATTTCCTGAATTGTTTAGTTCTGTCCAGATAGAAGCGGAACTGACGATGAACATCCAGACAATGTAGTTTTTGCTCCGCCCTGTTTGAATAATTAGGAAAGAGAACTGGAAGATCAATATATTGATTTAAATTTGTCTGAGAAGCCACCTTGGGTAAAAAAGACGGTTTAGTTCTTAGAGAAACCCTGTCTTTGTGGAACACTAAATACGGAGGGTGAATGCAGAGGGCATGAAGTTCAGATACTCTCCTAGCAGACGTAATAGCGACTAGGAATAGTGCCTTCCAGGAAAGTAACTTCAAGGAACAGGAGGCCGCAGGTTCGAAGGAAGGGAGAATCAAGAATGCTAAAACTAAGTTTAAATCCCACTGTGGTGGGGGGGGTCTTTGATCGAAGGCCTGAGTAAAAAGATACCTCTGAGGAATGCCTTGCAAAGCTTATGGGACATGATGTTGGAGTCCGACAAGCCTATGTGGAAACTTGAGATGGCTGCTAGCTGAACTTTTACTGTGGAGGAAGAAGATCCTGAGTGAAAGATTTCAGCTAGGAAATCCAAGACCGAGTGTACTGGAGCAGTGAAGGGATCTATGTTCCTATCCTTTGCCAAAAAGGAAAAACATTGCCATTTACTAGCATAGATCCTTCTGGTGGAAGACTTAAGGGAAGCTAAATAATATCCCGGACAGAATTTGAAATCATTGGAAGCCTGGCTAGGGACGGAAGTGGAGCAACCAAGCTGTGAGGTTGAGAGATTGGAGGGATTGGTGCAGCTGCCCTGATTGATGGGCCAAAAGATCTGGCATTGGATCCAGATGCCAAGGCTGCTCCAAAAGATAGCTATGCAGGAAAGGGAACCATATCTGTCGAGGCCAATAAAGGGCAATGAGGATCATCTTGGCCCTCAAGGCGGTAGCTTTCTGAATTGCTTGTGTGATTAACGGAAAGGTTGGGAAAGGCGTAAAGAAGTCCCCGAGGCCAATCGTGGAATAGAGAGTCTCTGGGGGGGATGGCCTGGAAGGGGGAAGAGAGTGAAGAAGTAGAGGCACTTGCTGTTTTGTGGTGTTGCAAAAAGATTGCAGCAAGGAAACCCCCACTTCCGAAATATTTTGTCCGTCACCGATTGCTTGAGAGACCACTCGTGAGGCATGAGAATAGCTCTGCTCAGCCTGTCCGCTATGACGTTGGACTTCCCGGGGATGTGCGTTGCTATCAGAAACTGCTGAGAAGAGATCGCCCATTGCCAGAGTCTGAGTGCTTCTCGACACAGGGGATAGGACTTGGTTCTGCCCTGCTTGTTGATATACCATACTACGGACATATTGTCCGTCTGAATTGCAATAGTCCCCAGGGGAAGAGAGTCTTGAAGGGCTTGCAACGTCAAAAGCACTGCTCTCATCTCCAGGATGTTTATGTGCAAGTGGCATTCAAAGGGTTGCCATGTGCCATGGACTGTCCTGCCCTGAAAATGCCCCCCCCCCACCAATCAGGGAGGTGTCCGTTGTGACTGTGGCGACCGGGGGGAGGAGTAAAAGGTCTGCCTTGATGGACTTGAGGGGAGACCATCCACCAAGATAGATGTTTTCTGCAAGATAGAGTTATTAAGATCTTGTGTGTCATAAGGAGCTGTTGGAAGGACCACTGGGAGAAAAGCATCCATTGAAGAAGCCACATGTAAAAGCGGGCAAGGGGAAGAAGTGGGATAGCTGCCGCCATGAGACCTAATACTTTCAGAACATACCTGGCCTGAATTTTGTTGTTCTGAAGAAGGACGTGAACATGATTTTGAATATCTAAGACCCTCTGCTCTGTTAACTTTGCTGAGAGCTGAACGGTGTCCAAGGTGGCGCCTATGAAGGTAATAGACTGACAAGGTGACAAGGCAGACTTTTCGAAATTTAGAGAGATACGTAGCTCTTTGCAAATGTGGATGGTGTAGTCTCTGGCTAGAAGAAGTTGACGCCTGGTGGTGGCAATGAGGAGCCAGTCGTCTAGATATGGAAACACCTGGAATCCTTGACATCTCAGGTGAGCCGTAACCGCTGCCATACATTTGGTGAACACTCGGGGGGGCTGTAGTGAGACCAAAGGGCAGGGCTCTGAACTGGTAGTGACTGGCTCTCAGCCGGAAGCGGAGAAACCTTCTGGAGCGCCTGTGCATTTGATGTGATAGTACGCATCCTGAAGGTCCACTGAGCACATCCAACTGTCCTTGCCCAGAAGGGGTAAAATGGACTGTAGTGTGACCATCCGGAACCTCGTTCTTTTTACAAACTTGTTTAGTTTGCTGAGATCCAATATTGGCCTCCAGTCCCCTGTTTTTTTTGGTACCAAAAAGAACTTTGAGTAGACTCCGGATCCTAGCTGGTCTGCTGGGACTGGCTGGATGGCTCTCTTTTTTAGCAGCTTTGATATTTCTAGTGCTGCTTGTTCCCTTAGACTGGGTGGAACGTCTGGAAGAGACCCCATTTGAATTGTTGGGGTTTGGATAAAGGGGATTTTGTAACCCTCGGATATAATCGACTGCACCCATTTGTCTTGAGTGAGGGAGAGCCAGGCTTGTGGGTACAGCAATAATCTTTCCCTGACTGCCTCCGAAGGTGGACAGTTGGGCAACACCTCAGGGATGCTGGAAGAGTTTGTCAGAGAGGGTTTCTCTGCTACCCTGGCTCTGCGGACGCCCTCTGCCTCTTGGACGGCGTCTGTTGTTGTTGTTCCCCCCTCTGCCTCTAGGGGTGAACTTACCTCTTGCGTCAGGCGTGACTCCTTGTGATTTACGGAACCACATTTTTCCACCCTTTTGACCCTTAGGATATGGTCTAGCTGGGGTAGAAAAACGGACTCCTACGGCAGAAAGAGTCTTGCCATCTTGTTCGCATCTGGTCAAAGTATCTTTCACTTGAGGTCCAAACAACACTGAACCATCAAAGGGTGAGTTAGTGAAAGACGCCTTGAAGGGGTCTGCGAAGTTGCAAAGCCACATCCAGGTGTGATGCCTCAAAGCCACACCTGTACCTGCGGCCCTACTCACTGCATTGGCTGCATATGAAATAAGCCGCATGGAGGAGTTGACAATGGAATTCAGGGTTCCTAGCTGTGAGTTGATTTTGTCCTGAGACCCAGCAGCTGATGGATCCTGTAGGACCTCATCCAGTTCTTTATGAATGTCTCTTTGAAGACGGGTGAAGTGGCATAAGTAGTTCAGCAACCGCATAGCAAAGGTCACTGACGAGAACATCCGCTTGCCGTACCTATCCGTTGTCCTAGATTCCTTGTTAAGCGGATGGATAGGCACTGAAGGATCAGCCAGTTCCTTCTTAGTGGCTGCTGCCACCACCATGGCATCAACTGGGACACCTTTAGATAAAAATTGCTTATCAGAAGGGGCTGTTATAAATTTAGAAGGCCTCCGTGGGGTGGGTTCCATCGAGTCAGGGGCCGTCCACGCCTTCCGTGCCACCACTTCCATAAGGGGGTCGAAGGGCAGAGACACCCAGGAGGTGGAGGGTCGAGAACCAAAAGCCACCAGGTAAACCGACTCATCCTCGGAAGGATTAAGGGAAGACCAGTTCCCCCTCTGTTTAAGGATTTCAAGGATGTCAGAGAAGGAGACATCCTCAGAGGGGTCCTTGGGGATCCTTCCAACTCATCCAAGTCGGTAACAGATGTGACGGACTCAGGCGAGTCCACATGCTTCCTCTTACATGGCCTCTTACGCGGGGGTTCACCTGACGGATCAGGAGAAACCTCGGAGGAGGAGGATATTCCCAATGGGGAAACCTGAGGCGTTGGATCTTGATGGCAGGGAGCGAGAGAGTGGGAAGAGACATCAGCAGGCACTACAGTGGGAGGAGCTGATGGAGCTGACCATAGAGCAGGCACTGGGGCCAGTACGCTCCTCATGACCTCAAAGGCGCCCCTGTCAGGCAGGCTAGAGAGCTCCCGCTCCGAAGAGCTAGGAACCCCAGCCGGCACCGACAGGGATGGCTCCGAAGCCGATGTCAGGGCCAAACTCACCAACGCCAACGTTCCAAGAGGGAGAACGGGGTCGGACAAGGGTCTGATGCCACTCGCCCCCTCGGAGCCAGCAAGAGAGTCCAAGCACCCGGATCCCTCCAAGGATGGCACCATGGATGAGATCGGAGCAGACGATGGAGCCAAGGGGGGTATCGGCTCCGACATCAAAACGGTCATGGCTCCAAGGAGCTCCGGCTCCAAACACTGGGGTAGAGTCGAAGGAGGAATAGTATGTTGTATGGACGTAGCCGATGTCTGATGAGACAGGCTGTGAAGCATTTGGGCCAGTGCCTGAGACTTTAATAGTCTGCTTACCACCCTCTCGAGGTCATGATCAGAAAGCCTGGAAGACCGAGAGGAATGGCTCCGCTCCGAGAGTAACGGTGACCTCGGAGCCGAATGGATAGACTCCAGAGATGGAGATCTGGACCTCTTGCGTGTGGAGGGCATCAGGGTTGATGGAGCCAGC
>NC_056743.1:1941023988-1941051488 GCF_019279795.1 Protopterus annectens
AAAGAAAGTGGATCATCAAGTTAGGGGTTTATTCCCAGGACTTAATGAATATTTATGAGTATTCTACCAATGGGAAAGTGCCTCACATTATTTAAACAGCATATTATTTGTTTGTGTTTTTTACACTGAGGAAGGTTGTGTTTATCCAGCCGAAACCGGTCTGTTTGCTGTATGTATTTATGAATACAAAGTGATTTTGAAGTCTATTGTGCTGGCTCTTTGTGTTTTTTGTACTTTTCTGGTTGGAGCCTGGCATTTGCCTACGTGCAGGGGACCTTTTTTCCTGGAGATTGACAACTTAACATGTTGGAGTTTTTTGAGAGGGTCTGCGTAGGGCATCTGTTTGAAGCCGGTAATCCTCTTTGTGAGGTATTTCTGTGGCCTTTCCAGTTGTTGTAGATGCCTTGTGAGGTACATACCAAAAGGGGCATATTCTCTATAATGGGTCGAATGAGTGATGAGTAGGGAGGAACAATGACCTTTTTTTTCTGGATGAGAAACCTTTTGTGATGAGGTGTGCCACGTAGAAGGATTTCCTGACTACTGTGGCAATGAGATTATCAAAGGAGAGACTCCTCTCCACCTGTGTCCCAAGGTCTCTTATCACACTTTCGGTGTTAAGTATACTACCGCCTATGTTGTAGTTCATGGGTACAGAGTTTTTACCAAAGGGGATGACAATGCACTTTTTGGCATTGAGTTTGAGGACATGGCTTTGACACCAAGCATCTGTCTCAGTCAGGCCTATTTGTAGGATGTAGTGAGTTTATCTATAATTCCAGAGTGGGGTATGGTGTTGAAAGCCTTGGCAAGATCTAGATAGGCTGTGGGAACCACCTTACCCTTGTCTACAGCTTTGGTGACTGCTTCAAAGAAGTCTATCAGGTTTAGGAGACATGATCTGCCTTTTACAAACCCGAACCGGGTGGGGTCCAGAGTTTGGAGATTACCAGTGTCTTTGCTTATAAGTTCCATGATGATACATTCCATGGCCTTGCAGACCAGGCTCGTCAGGCTAATGGGGCAGTTGTTGCCGGGGTCCGTGGTGGCTCACCCCTTGTGGAGTGGGATAACTGTTGCTGTGCGCCATTCAGCAGGCATAAAGCCTGAGGTGAGGCTATGATTGAACATGGTACTTAGGTGGGGTGCCAGTTCGTTCTGTAGTTCACGTAGAACGCAGCCTGGGATGTTGTCTGGTCCCATGGATGCTGTGTTCTTGGCTTTGGAGAGTGTGGTTTTTACCTGTACAGCCGTGATTACAGGAACTTTGCATTCTTCTGGTACAGAGATGGGCTCTTTAGGGGGTGAGAGGGGGGTAATGTTAGCACTGAACCTATCTGCCAAGATGTTGGCAATATCAGTTGGGTCTGTATATTTAGTGCCATTGTGCTGTAACTCAGAGCAGATCTGAGTGTTGCCATTGAGATTCTTGACATAGCTATAGAATGCTTTGTGGTTGTCTTTAGTATCAGTGGTGATTTTGTTTTCGTAACTAACTTTGGAGGATTTTATCAGGGATCGTAGCTTCTTACTGAGACTGACCAGGGAGCTCCTCCACTCGTGGGATTTTACTCTCTTTGGCAACAGTTTCTTCCTTCTGTTGTACAGTTTGTTTATGGCAGGGAACCACCAGATTGGCTTCCTTTTTTTGGAGGATCGCATCTTGGTTCTGTTTGGGATAGCACGATCCATGCACTCATGTAAGTGCTTATAAAGTGCAATTGTGTAGGATTCAGTAGTCGTAACTGTATTGTCCATCTGCATGGGTGTCGTGAAGTTCACCATCTCTGTCTTAAGAAGCATGAAGTTGGCTTTAGAGAAATTTTTTACCATGGTTTCCTTAATGAGGGGTGGGGGCAGGATGTGGATATCTAGGGTAATTAGCTTATGGTCAGATCGGACCATTGAGGCGTTGACTTCAGGTGTGGAACACTGGTCACTCATGTTGGTAATGACTAGATCTAGGATATTGTTGCCCCTGGTGGGGGTGTGGATAAGTTGATGCAGGGCATTGGAGTTTATGAATTCCAGAAAGCGTTGAGTGAAGGAGTTGGTACATGAGTAGTTTTCCCTGTTAATGCTGGGGTAGTTGAAATCGCCCATTATTAGGGTGTTTGGTTGAACCCTAATATTTTCCAGTACATCAAGAAAAGAGGAGTGGGAATCCTGGGGCATGGTGGGTGATCTGTAGCAAGCTACAATTTGGATTGCAGTTTTGCCCAGAGTTAGTTGCACTTGGATAACCTCAGCTGCATTATGCTGAGCAACTAGCCTGGAGGTGTGGATATCCTTAATGAATATGGACACACCTCCGCCTTTGGTGTTCCGGTCCAGGTTACATGGCTAAAAAGTGTGGTATGAGTTATAGCCTGGTAGTGCAGGGGTGCTCTCTGGAGCCTTGAACCAGGTCTCAGTCACTGCACAGATATCAATGTTCTCCATTTTAAGGAGTGCCTCGAGTGAGTGCATTTTGAGATTTAGACTTCTAGCATTGAGTAGCATCACCCTCAGTTTTTGCTTGCCTGTTCCTGTTATGGTGATGAATTTGTCATTTGAACCTTGCCTAAAAAAAGGCACTATAGGGGCGGCAAGAACCTTAGCCAGTATCCGGAATCTCAGGGGTGACAGGTGCAGGCCATCTCTGGCAAAGCATTGTGGTCTGTCGACCATGTCATCCCAGGCAGACAGATACCGAATCCCTTTAGAATGGCACCAGAAGCTTAGCCAATTGTTGAAGTCAATCATTTTGTCCTTGTACTGCGGCATCATTCTGGGTGATGGCAGAATGCTACTCAGGGCTAGGGTCATACCTGCCTGGGCTACAAGATCGGACAGCTCTTCCATGTCTCTTTTCATGTAGTCCAGGGAGGTACGTCTCATGTCATTCACACCAACATGGACAATGATAGAGTCGTATTTGTACTTGTTGTGGAGTGACCTGAGTGCGTGGGTTATGTGGCAGATCCTGGCATCCGACAGACAGCTTCTCCTTGTTTAGCTTGGTGAGTGGGCATCAGTGTGCCTGACTATAGAGTCACCTATGACTAGTGTGTTGGGTACGTTGTTTTGCCTTATTGGCTGTGGTTGAGTGGCACACTGAGTCTGCGGGCTATGTGTCATTTGGGTTGTGTTGGGGGTGGAGGTTGCTTGCATTTCTGCTTTGGAGGTCTCTGTTGCTTGAGCAGATGATTATTAAGAGCCTCTGTGAATATTTTTGTGTTTCTATGTGTGGATTTTGGTGGTGTAGATTTAGTGAGACTATGTGATGAGTGTGGTGCAAGTGTTTACCTTCTCCTCTTGACTGTCAAGTTCAGTCTTGATTGGAGAGAGCTTTACCTTCAGTTTGGCTAGATAAGTGCATCTCTCACAGGTTGTAGTGTTGGGTGGTAGGAGGAGAGGGTTGTCTGTGTACATGAGGCAATTTCTACATTGCCCCAAGATGCCCAGATTCATCAGATAGACAAGAGAGAACACTGGGAGTTGACCCTTGGACATGCCTGAATAAAAAACTACTTTTCTCTAGATAAGTGAGGAAAGTGAGTACAAGAGCTGTTGTTCTCTAAGCAAGTGAGGAAAGTAAGTACCAAAACTGTTTTCCTCTGGGTAATGAGGAAGGTTGAGTGCTGTAGTAATTAGTAGGTTATTTAGTGCTTACAAGTTCTGAACAAGTGCTGATCACGAATAAGCAAATTCAAGTGCTAAAACTAAGAATCTGTATCTGGACTAAACTAGTTACAGAAAAGAGGGGAAACAAGTGCAAATTTGGACTTTTAAATCAGAAAGTTGAGAGAGATGGAAAAACTGCCCAAATGGACAATAACTACAATTTCTAGGCCAGAAACACTCCTTGTGTGGTAGATAGGTTACCTAGTGTTTACCACTCCCACTGATAAGCTAAAAGGCTTCCCTCCAACACAGAAAGTTTGGGAAGGGGGGGCCTCAGAAGCTTACATACAGTCCT
The DNA here is from genome assembly GCF_019279795.1 of Protopterus annectens. NCBI lineage: Eukaryota > Metazoa > Chordata > Ceratodontiformes > Protopteridae > Protopterus > Protopterus annectens. The sequence continues at coordinate 1,941,027,950 of NC_056743.1, forward strand.
GGATACAGCAAATCTGAATCTGGACTATACTAGTTACAGGAAAGGTATTTATATATATATATATATATATAGAAAAGTAGCTAAAACAGCAGTCAAAACAATTCAAATGCAGTGCAAGCTAGCACACTTGAGTATGTAGCAATGTTAGACCAAACAGTTTAAAAAATGCAATTAAATTAAAAATGACTAAAAGGTGCAGAAGGAGTCCATTAGGTAGAATGAGGTAAAGAGATGGGACTGGGGGGAGTGTCCCAGATCAAATCTACAGTGCAACTGCAAAAGCCTCCAAATTTAAACAACAACACAGGAATAGGGAAAACCAACACCTTCAGCAGAGATCTGAAAAATTATACAGTGAAGCAAAAATAACAGTACACAACTCTGAAGTCAGCCAACAATGATATAAAATTAGTCAAACAAGAATTACCAGTACACAACTCTGAAGTGCCAGAAAAGTATACTCAGCTCTGTATATCTCCAGATAGTTTGAAGAGCACTCTGTCAGGACACAGGAAGGCTCCAGCAATTTACTCAGCAGTAAAGCTGTGTTGGCCTGGCCTTTTTTCTCCACAACTATCCCAATATCTTTATAAGACCAGCACTGGTCTAGCTCCAGTTTAGGTATTGGTATGCAGTGGTACGAGGCCACTCCCTTTCTAACAATTTCCATGTTATTGTGAATGAGAGACGTCTTAAGGCCTGATGCCAGATGGACAGATGCTCACTTTGCACCTGACTGAAGTTAATGGCACCAAATACCTGATACCCCTTCACCTGAGCAATGGGCATCTGAGGTTCAAGTGTCACTTCTCTGAACATCCAGAGGTTTTGCACTCATAGACTATAAAAAACTACCAGAAGAACATTTTGTTTTGATGCAAAGAGAATGCTGCAGTATATTTCAAAGCAGAGCCAAAACCTTCAACGTTTGGCAATGTTCCTTCTAAGAAATGAAAAAAGAAACACATTCTTCTACACTGGTCTGAATCGGGTTATGAAACACATTACTTTGCCCATGTGATCTGAAAACAGAGAAGGAGGGAGAATAGGAATCCCTTTTAGAGGACTGTCTACGTAAAGGTGTGCCCCTTGCAGAAAAATATTTTATTTGCTTGTTTGTTTGTTAACTGGATAAGTGAACTGCACCTTCTCAGGCACTTTTCAACTACAACAGCCATACACATGGAACATTTAGAAAGTCATAATTTAATGAATGAGTATATCAAAAGATCTGCTAGAAAATTTTCATCCTTGAAAAGAATGTATGCTCAGATTTTAAAGAAGGAGCACCCAAAACCACTAACCATACCTCCCTTAACAGAACTTTTCCATGATACGTTTGAGAAAGTTTCTGTAAAGAAAGATTTCAGCTACCAGGTCCTAAGGAAATTGAATAATTTTATTGTGTTCAAGAAGGTATACTTTGGTGGTAGACCTAGCAATTGATGAATTAAAGTCTCAGAAGTGCCTAATAAAGTATTGCACTGGACAGGTACATAATAAGGAAAGTTTATATACCTGCCACATTTGGTATTAGAGTGATAAACCGCCAAACTCACAAGGCAGAGTGCAAATGTGACATTTTAAAACACACTGAACACCTAAAACAGAATATTGGTGCAGCAAAATGTCAGAAATGTACTGAACAGGTGATAAAAAGAAGTTATGTCCTTACCATAACGTTCCATGTGGAGTGTTCATCTCGCCTTGGTTATTACACATGGGTTCGGAGCCGATCCTCGGCTCCGTGTCGGCCGACTGCAAGCTCTGCATCGAGAAGAAGCTCGAGGACATCTAATACCCACAATCCCCCTCTGCCTTTACCTCAGATCTAGTTTGCAAGCAAACCAGACAAAAAGCACGCACACATGCCAACTATATACATAAAAGTACATATATACAAACATACCAAGAGTATGATAGTGATACTAATACTGCAACAGCAGAAGGAGAATACTCCAGACCAGGCACCAAATTGAACGTTCTTCCTAAGGGTGGGAAGGGTGGGAGTGTAATAACCAAGGCGAGATGAACACTCCACATGAAACGTTATGGTAAGGACATAACTTCATGTGAGAGTGTTCAATCTCGCCTTTGTTCTTACACATGGGTAGCGTCCCTAGCTCCATGATCCTGAGGAACTCAAGGGAGAACGTTCTTGAGCACAGTGGAACCAAAGGTTGCCCTATCCCTAGAACCCCTGTCCACTTTGTAATGAGAGATAAATGTATGTGGTTTAGCCCAAGTAGCAGCCGCACAAATAGTGTCTAAAGGTAAGCGAGCTGCGTGAGCCAAAGATGTAGAAACTGATCTGGTAGAATGTCCTCTGGGTTTTGCTGATAATGTTTGGTCAGAAGCTTCATACACATAAATGATACAATCAGTTAGCCACTTAGAAAGAGTTCGGTTCGTAACTGCAAGACCCTTTCTGCTGTCAGCAAAAGCTACAAATAGTTGATCAGATTTCCTGTGATCTTTTGTTCTATCCAAATAAAATCTGAGTTGCCTATGGACGTCTAGTTTGTGCAACATATACTCCAATTTATTAGAGTGGTTTTTAAAGAAGGTGGGTAATTCGATGGACTGATTAATATTACTAGAAGAACAAACTTTGGGAAGAAAGGATGGATTAGTGCGTAGGGATACTCTGTCAGAATGAAAAATTAAATAAGGATGTTTGACCGAAAGGGCCTGAAGCTCAGACACCCATCTAGCAGATGTAATGGCCACTAGAAATAATGTTTTCCATGACAAAAATTTCAAAGTGCAACTTGAAGCTGGTTCAAAGGGTGGTAACATCAATTTAGAGAGCAATAAGTTTAAATTCCACGGTGATGTCGGACTTCTGACTGGTGGTCTGATATGAAAAGAACCTTTTAAAAAGGCTTTACAAAGTCTGTGAGCCATAACAGGCGCACCACTTTCTTCTACATGATAGTTAGAAATGGCAGCTAACTGTACTCTTAAAGTAGCCGGGGAAGCTCCTTCATGAAATAATTCAGGCAAGAATTCTAAAACCTTGTTCAACGGAGCTGTAACAGGGTCCAACTGATGTGACTCCGCCCAGAAGACAAAACGTTTCCACTTACTGGTGTAAGTCTTTGTAGTGGAAACTTTATGAGAAGCTACTAAAATATCTTGAACCGCCGATGTAAGGGGAACCGACCTGGCTAGAAAGGAGCGGAGCAGCCAAGCTGCTAGATGGAGAGATTCTAGGGATGGGTGAGGAACTCCTGACGAATGAGTCAGTAGATCTGGCTCTGGGTCCAGCATCCAAGCTCCCCGAATGCGGTGATGTAATAGAAAGGGGAACCAAATTTGACGAGGCCAGAACGGAGCAATGAGAATAATAGTCCTCTGAAGGTTGTTTGCTTTCTGTAGAAACTTTGCAATAAGGGGAAATGGAGGAAAAGCATATAGGAGACCCGGGGGCCAATCGTGCACCAGCGCGTCCCTGGGGACTTCCCCTGGAGGGGGTAATAGGGCAAAGTAGCTCCTGCATTTGGCGTTCATTGGAGACGCAAACAGATCGCAGGTAGGCTGGCCCCATTTGCGAAAAATCTTTCTCGCAACTGACTGCTTGAGGGACCACTCGTGAGGCAATAGTATTGCCCTGCTCAGCCTGTCGGCTATGACATTGGATGACCCCGGGATGTGCGTTGCGATCAGAAAGCGACCGGTGGACTCTGCCCATTGCCAAATTCTCATGGCCTCTCTGCATAGTTGGTAAGACCTGGTTCCCCCTTGCTTGTTTATGTACCAGACTACGGACATGTTGTCTGTCTGAACTGCAATGGTCCCTGGAGGAAGAAGGGGAGCAAAGTGTTGCAATGCCAAAAACACTGCCCTCAACTCCAGAACATTGATGTGCAGATTGTACTCAGATTGGTCCATTCGCCTTGGACTGTCTGTCCCTGAAAGATGCCCCCACCCTATCAGGGAAGCGTCCGTGGTTATCGCCGCTGACGAAGCGGGTAACACAAATGGTCTTCCGCTGGATAGGTTGCAAGTCTGTAACCACCACATTAGGTGTGATTTGCATGTTTTCGTTATCAATATTTCGTGAGTCAGTGGAAGTTGTTGGAATGACCATTGTGCAAACAGAAGCCATTGTAGCACTCTCATGTGCAGTCTTCCCAATGGTATCGCAATGAGAGAAGCTGCCATGAGACCCAAAACTTTCAGAACAATTTTTGCTGGGGACTTTCTGGACGACAGAAGAAGGGAAATGTTGAATTGAAGTGCTACTATTCTTTCTGTAGGAAGTTTTAGAACTAACTGACGCGTATCTAATTCCGCTCCTATGAATAAGATATGCTGTGATGGCTGTAGCAACGATTTTTCGAAATTTACTGAAATGCCAAGGTGTGTACAAAGTTGTAGGGTGTAATCCCTGGCTTGTATCAGTTGGCCTGGTGGTGGCAGACAGGAGCCAGTCGTCCAGATACGGAAACACTTGGAATCCTAGGCGCCTCAGATGAGATGCTACCACTGCCATACATTTGGTGAAGACCCTGGGGTCTGTGGTCAGACCAAAGGGCAGGGCTCGAAACTGATAGTGACTGGCTCCCAGCCGAAGCGCAAATGATCCCTGGACGCCCTGGCCATTTTGATGTGGTAGTATGCGTCCTTCAGATCTATTGAGCACATCCAGTCGTCCTTCTGTAAGAATGGAAGGATCGATTGAAGCGTGACCATTCGGAACTTTTCCTTCTTGACAAAGGTGTTGAGATGGCTTAGGTCCAGAATTGGCCTCCAGTCCCCTGTTTTCTTTGGAACTAAAAAGAACCTTGAGTAAGTTCCGAATCCTATTTGGTCTGCTGGGACTGGTTGGATGACTCTTTTCTAGCAGCTTTGAAATTTCTGTAGCTGCTGGCTCTCGCAGATGGGGTGGTACATCTGGGAGTTTTCTTTTTGGAATGGGGGTGGATAGAAATGGGATTTTGTAACCTCTGGTAACAACGCTTTTTACCCAATTGTCTGAGGAAAGGTTTTGCCAGGCCTGAGGGTATAAAGCTAGCGACCCCGACTGCCTCCAGAGCAGGACAGTCGGGCCTCCTCTCAGGAGTGCTGAAAAGGTTTGCCAGGGAGGTTATCCCTGTCACCTTGGTTTTGCGGACCCCCTCTGCCGCCAGGGCGGCGTCTTCCACCTCTGCCCCCCCTCTGCCTCTAGAGGGGGCATCACCCTGTGTGTTTGGGAAAGATCCTTGGGGTTTTCGAAACCACATTTTCCACCACGTTGCCCTTTGGGGTACGGTCTGGAAGGGGCGGAAAAATGGACTCCGACAGCAGACAGAGTCTTTCCCTCCTGTTCACACCGGGTAAGGGTCTCCTTTACTTTAGGGCCAAAAAGTGTGGCTCCGTCAAATGGGGCGTTAGTAAAGGAAGACTTGAAGGCTTCCGCAAATGAACATAAGCGCATCCAGGATTGCCTACGAAGAGCAATCGCTGAAGCCGCTGCCCTACTCGATCCTTCGGCTGCATAGGATATCAGCCTCATGGACGAGTTCACAATGGACGTAAGGGTGTTGAGATGCGCTGTAACTTTCTCTGAGACAGCGGTATCTGTAGCACCCTGGAGGGTATCTCCCAACTCTTTGACTAGATCCCTCTGTAAGCGTGTAAAATGAGTCAAATAGTTCAGGAATGCATAGAGAAAGCCGCTGAACTGAAAATGCGCTTCCGTATCTGTCCATGGTCCTAGAATCTTTGTTAGGCGGATGGACAGATGAGGAAGACTCAACATCTCCTTTTCGTGGCGCTGCCACCACCATGGCGTCTACTGGAACTCCTTTGGTGAGGTAAGCTTTGTCCTGTGGTGCCGTGATGTACTTATTCGGCTTCCTAGGGACTGGTTCCACCGTGTCAGAGTCTCCCACGCCCTTCGAGCAATCAATTCCATTAACTCATCAAAGGCGGAGTGACCCAGGAGGAGGAAGGGCGGGCACCAAATGCCTTCAGCAAAACTGACTCATCCTCAGAAGGGGGGAGGGCTTGCCAGTCACCTCTCTGTTTTAGGATCTCCAAGATATCCGAAAAGAGACATCCTCTGAAGGTGACTTAGGGGACCCTTCTGACTCATCTAAGTCAGTATCAGATGTCAAGGATTCTTGTGGAGAATCCAAGTGTCTCCTCTTACACAGTCTTTTCCTAGGAACTTCTTCGTGGGGAGCATCGAAGAAGCCTCCGAGGAAGAGGGGCACCTCCAGGGGTGGCTGAGACACTGGTGCCCGACGCTTGACGTGGCCGTGGGTGCAGAGGAGGATAACGGTCCTTTGTGGGGAGGAGAAGCTGTACCTGCTGATGTGGTTGTCTGGGTAGACAACACCTTCCTCATGAGGTCGAAGGCCCCGGGTCCCGAGTCGAGGTATCTCCGGTTCAAGAAATGGGAAGAATCCCGAAACAGGAGCGAAGGCACCGACCCGAGGACGGAACCGAATCGATCCGTGCGAGGCCCGAGAGGAGAGTCGGAACGAAACATCGGTCCGACTCGGTCCCGGAACCAAGGACGGATCTTCGCCCCGAGACTCGGTACCGGATCGGATGGAGTCGAGGTGAACGGTGCCGACCGAGAAAAAGACGGTTCTGGCACCGAGGGCTCCACAATCATCAGTTCAGCTTCTTCCGGCCCCCAACACTGGACAGGTCCCGGAGGAGGAACAGATGGAGATAGTGGCAGGCCTTCAAGTCTCGACATCAACTGAGAGGAGACCGAGATAAGCTTGGACAGGGCCGTATGCTCCATCAGTTTCTGCACCACACGGTCCACATCGGTGTCGGAAAGGGGCCTAGAAGAACGAGTCGAAGGGATCGAAGACGGAGCCGACCTCAGCAGAGTCGGTGGAGGGAGCTCCGTCACCGGTTCCAAGACTCGAGACTCGGAAACTGCCAACAGTTGAACACCCGGCCCCGAAGTCTGTGGAACCGGTGATCTAACTAGACCCGAAGAGCTCGGAGCCGATGACTTTGGCTCCGATGCCTTCGACCCCTTCGAAGACTTGGATGCCTGGTCTGAAGCATCCAAAGCCTCCTGGAAAGAGGGTTTCAACAATCCTCTATCCATCAGTTTCCTGCGCCTATCTGTCATGACAAAAGAAAGAGACAGTCCAGTCCAGTAAAAAGTCAATTCCAGTAAAAATGTCAAATCCGGTAATAGAAAGTCCGATTGTCAATTGCTTGAGAGCAAGACTACAACAAATTCTTAGTCAAAAGTGTCCAAGTAGGAGTGGTAGGCCCCGAAAAACTCTATACCCTTTAGTTAAACTAGGTTAAACTAATCTAAGGTACCGAGAATTCTAAATCCACTCACACACCTTACTCTAACTTTAATTGACTAGATTTAAAGAAGTTTTTTTGAAAAGTTTAAACAGAATAGATAAATTCTTATCTGTAAAAGCCTCGAGCTAGCCTCCAGCGATGCGTATGCAGCAGCGGCAAACCAGATCTGAGGTAAAGGCAGAGGGGGATTGTGGGTATTAGATGTCCTCGAGCTTCTTCTCGATGCAGAGCTTGCAGTCGGCCGACACAGAGCCGAGGATCGGCTCCGAACCCATGTGTAAGAACCAAGGCGAGATTGAACACTCTCACATAGTGGGTTCCCTTGTAGTTAAATGTGAAACAAAGTACAAAGGGTTAGTCCAGTATAAATGATAAAATCCAGATAAAATCACTTTAGCTAGCAGATTTAGGAGACACTCTGTCTTAGTTTATTCAGTTAAACCAAGAACACTCATCCATCTACCTACATAATGGAATAAACTACCTAGGGTGGAAGGGTGGCATGATGGTTAAAATATTTACCTTATAGACACAAGGCGCAGGGTTTGATTTTCACATGGGATAATTGTCTGGCTTAAAATGGCCCACAAGGGCAGTTAGCCTAATACTAGTCTATGAACCTAAACTTCAGCAATGTGTCTTTATTCCTCCCACAGGTAGGGTATCAGAGAGAGAGAGACTCCTAGATTTGCTAAGTGATTTTATCTGGACTTACCCTTTATACTCTGTTTCTTGTTAGCCCTGTCACCCTCTGGGTCACAGGTGGGATGCCGGACTTGACTCAAGCCCTCTGGATTATTTCTGTTTTGTGGTTAAATGTGGGTATGATACTGTGGATGTTTATTTTGGGCAGCAATGTCTGGCATTATTCTTATGTGTCTGTACGGCTGAATACGCAGCCATGTTTTTTTTGTATTTATTTTGTGATGTAAAAGCTAAGTTTTTGAGTGCACATATAGATTAGTCTTTCGTTTTAGGTGTATCATTCTAGAATGTTTTGCAGCAATTAGAGGAGGAAGGAAAGGTAAAGCAAATATGTCCTTCCTCTAAGCAGAATCATTAAAGCAATCACGCCTCTTTCTATAAAAAGTGAACTGCAGAGCAATAATATATACAAAAAAGGCAATTTCAAAACAAAAAAAACAGTTTTGCAGGAATATGAGACAGCAGGCACAGTAACAGCTATTCCATGTCAATGGACAAAGGCTTGTCCTCAAACACAATTTTTATATACTTCAACAGAAATTAGCCAATCGGTCCTGTCTTATAATCTACTATCCAGATCTAGACATTAGTCTTGATGCTGTTCCGTGGCTGCAAACTTATCTGGCTAACTGCCATTGGTCAGTGAACTATACCTCCTGTACCTCCGTCTCTGTTCTCCTTGGCTACAAAGTTACCTGACTAACTGCCATTGGTCAGTGAACTATACCTCCTGTACCTCTGCCTCTGTTTTCCTTGGCTACAAACTTACCTGACTAACTGCCATTGGTCAGTGAACTATACCTCCTGTACCTCTGTCTCTCTTCTCCTATACTCAAAGGTGTGTGTGAATGCTCTGTTACTGACCCCCTTCTGTTCTCTCTCTGTGTAAATAAACGTCTACTTGATGGTCCTTTTCTTCCTCTCTCTATATGCAGATAACATGAATGTCCTGCTGCTTCAATTGTTTTTTAACTACATTACAGCAAAATCCACAATCTGACATCAGTCACCTCAATGTGTGGTGGTTACTACTAAAAACTCATACTAAATACATCCAAAATTAAATGTATGGTGTACGGTCCAAGGTACATTAGAAAAGCTGGTGGTCGAATGCAGAAGTCCAGGAAGTCATCAAAAGAAAGAAGGAGTGCAGGAAGAAGTGGGAGACAGAAAAGATTGACCAGGCTAGGAAGGACTACTGGTTGCCTAACAAAGAACCTAAGAAGGAAGTTGCAATAGCAAAGAATAGGGCATCGGAGGCAAACTATCAACTTCTGGAAAGTGAATCATTAAGGGGCACAAAGGAACTATATCAGGTTGCAAGACAAAGACAGAAAGATAAAGAAGATAGTCAGACATCCTTCATAAGGCATGCCAGCAGCAACCTGCTCACCAGTCCAGAGGACATCAAAGGCAGATGGAAGGAGTATTTCCAGCATCTTCTGAATGAAGAAAACCCCAGAGAAGCTGTACTGCCTCAGAAACAGCTTGCGATGAGAGAAGAAGAGGAGTCCACCCTAGAAGTAAGAACAGCACTAAGGAAGATGAAGTCAGGGAAAGCAGCAGGCTCAGATGAGGTCACAGCAGATATGATAAAGATGCTGGGTGAGATAGGGAGGAATGGCTCCTGAGGGTACTAATAGCAGTGTGGCGAGAAAGACATATCCCAGATGACTGGAGAATAAGCATACTCGTGCCAGTATACAAGAACAAAGGGGACATCCACAACTGTGGGCAGTACAGAGGCATCAAACTCCTATCACATTGCATGAAAGTTTTGGAGAGGGTGATTGATAAATGGATATGCAGTAGTAGAATGTAATATGGGAGATGAGCAGTTTGGAGTCAGATCAGGATGCAGCACAATTAACCTGGGGTTTGCATTGAGACAGATACTTGAGAAGAAGCTAGATATGAGAAGAAAGTCCAACTGGGCATTCCTAGACTTAGAGAAAGCATATGACAAGGTCCGAAGAAATTTGATCTGGGCAGTACTGTGGTGGTTTGAAGTCCCAGAAGCACTGGTAGAATTAGTGGAGGCTACATACAAGAACCCAATGACACAAGTACGAACAGTGTTCGGCCTCACAGAAGGGTTCCCAGTGGGAGTGGGTGTACATCAGGGTTCAGCTCTGAGCCCACTGCTGTTCATACTGGTGATGGACTACATTAGCAAGCAAGTTGGAGGGGACGGATCAACAAAGCTACTGTATGCAGACGATGTGGCAGTACAGTCAGACTCTGAGCTAGAACTTCAGCAAAGGATAGGAGAATGGAATGCAAATCTGAAGGCACACGGGATGAAACTAAGCACAGATAAGATGGTAATTCAGCAAATTGGGGAAATCAGAAGAAGCTGAGAATAGAGATAGAAGGGAAGATAGTGAACAGGTGAACAAGTATATGGAAGGGGTAGTTGAGAAGAAGGGTAACCTGAATGAAGAGGTCAAAGCTAGAATCAGAGGGGCTACAGCCAACTGGTATAGAGTATCAGGTGTAGTATATGACAGAAGAATGCCAAAGAAGCTGAAAAGTAAGGTGTACAAGACAGTGGTGCGACCAGTACTACTGTATGATACAGAAACCTGGGCAGTAAAGGCAGTTCAGTTGAAGAAGCTAGAGGTGATGGAAATGAAGTGCCTGAGAAAGGTGGTAGGATGCACACTGTGGGACAGGCGAAGAAATGAGGACATAAGAGCAGAAGCCAAAGTTGCTCTAATTGCAGAAAATATCAAAGAGAACAGATTATGGTGGTTTGGGCGCGTGTAGAAAAGCAGAAGACAATCTGGTGAGGAAGATTTGGGACAGACAGGAAGAAGGTAAGAGGAAGCGAGGACATCCAGCAAAGAGGTGGATGGATTGTGTGAAAGAAGATCTGTGACAGTCAGGCATGAGTGTTGAAGAAGGCAGGAGTGGGGCACTGAATCGAGAGAGATCGCGACAGTTAACACAATACTCCGACCCCATGTAGAAAAATGGGAAAAGGGGGGCTGATGATGATGATGATGGTGTGTGGTACTAAACAGAAAAATTCAGCAGAACCAACAAAAACTTCAACAAATAATCAGAGCAGCCATCCCTTAAAGCAAGTCTCCTTTTTTAAGTAAATACACCTTTCAGAGCCCACCATTGTACAGCACTAAAAAGCCTACATTGGATAGAACTATCCCATCAACTAATATATATACAGCTTCACCCCACCTATAAAATTATCCAGCATCCATCTGTTTGCCCAACACTAAATAACATTCTACATAATGTTTACACTTAATCATTACAATTCAGTTACCCAAAATTTCTCTCTGTCCACAAACTTATCAGAGCTTATGGCATGATCTGCACTCATACTGTGTTGCTACAACCTTTAACTCCTTACCTGTATCTATCAGGTCAATACTCTCCCTCCAGTCATTTAAAACATTCTGAAAGACTTCCTAGCCAAAATTTAACTCCGCTTTTGCTTGACCGTAGGATAAACTATATCCCTATGTATGAGCAAGTACCTATTCACACCTTACACTTTCTTGCTCTCACTTCTCTTCACGCACTTCATTAATTCAATCAGTTTCTCTCCACTACCTCTCTGTCTAAATATACCATAATCCTGTGTTTTTTCTCACCTCAAATTGCAATTCCTGTTTGTATGTACTAACTTACCTTTAACTTCTCTAACCTGGCTAAAATTTCTCTAGCTATTAAATCATTGCCATATAAGTTGTATCTATTTTTTAACCAATGTCGGCACATCATGTCTAATTTGGTATAATTATTTAAAGTGTGGAGGGTTTTTGTAGATGCTTTTGTAATATTTCTGAAGATTGTAAAATCATTGTTTTCAAAATGATTTTGTAATTCTTCAGAGCTTTTTTCCCTGGGTCTCTACTGAAAATGGGCACCTACCCATTCTGACTTTCCTGGTAATCAGATGTCACTAAATAAATAAATAAAAAGTATATTGGCCTCTGATTAGACCCTGTCACTCAACTTTCACCTGCATCTTGATAATACACATAAAAAAATAATCCCCCACTTTTCAGGGCACAAACATATAGCCTTTTCTCATACACTCCACCAGATCTGCAGGAAGGAAAGAAATCCTACTCCCTGAACTTGTCCCACTTACATCAACAACCTCTACTAAAGTCTCTACCACTATCCAATCACTAGAATACAAAATATGTAGATTTATTACACACTCCCCAAGAAACGAACACCAGTGCATAACACTTAACAAGGAAAACTGACTCCCAGTTAGCCAAAGAGCAGGCCTGCTCCTAGGATCACAACTGTTCAACCTCCTACATGAATGTACTCTGTCTCCTTTAACTTCAAAACTAATAAAACAAACTCCCACAAACCACCTCAGAAACTTGAATTACTCAGGCCCTAAAATGCAAATCCTACACATTCTTGGGCCCAGTCTGTGGGAGTCCCTCCCAAACAGGGACGTCGGGAGGCATACGCACTGTACTGATTTCAGTACAAGTTACGTAGAAGGGGGGGTAGCATTTTAAATTGTCACTTTTTCGTGCTTTACTGCTCGATGACGTCAGCTACGTCAGCTCATCAGGGCAGCCAGTCGGAATGGAGCTCACCGCACATGCAGTTCAAATGCTCCAGGAAGGAGGATTTTGGCCTCATCCGAGCTGGAAGCGTTATGGTGGTCGAGCGGGAAGGAGGATTAGGATTTTGGTCTCATCCGAGTGGGAAGCGTTATGGTGGTCGGTCGAAGCGGGAGGAGGATCCGTTATGTTGGTCTCACTTCATAAGACCCGAGGGTTGGTGAGTAATATGAAGAGTGTGTGTGTGCGTGTGTACGTAAAATAAAAAGTGGAAAATACAGTGCTAAGACCACAAAAGTGCCAACCAAACAAATAAACACAAAAAGCACTGTAGAAGACATCTCCTAGGAGGCTAAAAAGCCCAAAGAGTGGTGGAGTCTGGAAGTGAAGTAGAGAGTGAAGGCAAGAAAGTTAGAGTACATTCAGATTAAGGCATGACAAGCAGTATTACTGGAGTGATGAGATAGTTGAGTTTGTGTAATATGTTCTTTCTGAAGGCAGCTGCATAGGCATGAGTGAAGATATGTTCCTTGAGTTGGTTTCTGAATTTTGAGTAGGGCTGATGATCTTTCATGTGGCAATAAGGGAATTACATAGCTGTGTAGCCATATTTGAGAATGTATTGTGTGCAGCGGAGATTTGCTTTTAGAGGTTGCAGTGTTGGCTTTGTCAGGGGTTTCTGAGGTTATATGAAATAGTTTTAGAGAAGAGTTTATATGTGAGTGAGGAAGATGTGACTATGAAAAGGGTTCTATTAAGGAGTGTGCCTAGACAGAAGTGTGTTCTCTCTTACATTGGGAGCCATCTGACTTTAGATAGTCAGACAGTGGTGTTCTTTAAAAAGTGATCTAGTGATGAGATCTAGTGAAGAAGTGACATGTTTTACTGGAGATGATTTACAAGATGGAAATGTTTCTCATGCAAGCTGCAACTATTATGGGTATCCCGTATTCTAGTTGAAATAAGAATATATACCTACAATATACAATAGCCCTGTAGATATTCTACACATTTACACATTAACCGATTCAGGCAAATTGTGAACTTTTAAGTAAAGATCTGCATTTTCCCTGTATGTATTTCATAGTAGTTTTATTTCTGCATCTGAATGTGTTGTTTAGTTATGTTCCATGGTAAGGTACATTTGGTTTGGGATTCTGGGGAGGGGCTGTATTTGCATTAAGGCCATGCTTCACTGAAGTAGATATTTGAATTCCTCATCTAGCCAGGTGTTTTGTGTGAGTGAAGCAGAGCTGAAAGGAAGAAATTGTTTCTCATTTGGAAGAGACAATGGGAAAGGTTAATAGCTGTTTTGCTGGGAACTTTAATGGCAAGTAGGGGGACTAATCGAAGGTGTCCAGGTGATCTTTTAGTTTTATGATTTTATTTGTGGCTTTTGATCTGATGGGAATTGGATTATGTGGATGATTAAGTTGCTAATTGTTTATTGTGAAGGTAATGAATCACTGCTTATTGACGGAGAGTGCATATGGTGAGGTCGGATATACCGGTTGGGATGCTTGTGATTACTAGGTCTAGAAATAAGTGCTTGCCAGAGTGTGGGTTTAGAAGACCAGCCTCACTTTTAAGATGGATAAGACTAAGTCTGCTAGGATTTCTGCCTTATCTTTGGCACTAGATCCTAAGCAATTGAAGCTGATCCTAACATGGTCAGGTTGTTGTTTTGGGGTGTTTTGGCATGTAGAAGGATGAAGCCTTTGAATATGGATAGTGGGTAGGGGGTGAAAGGCAGATTCTAATTATAAGAAGTGTTCTTTTTTTTGTGGAAATAAGAATTATCCAGTTTAGTCAAGAGTCTGAATTAGTGTTTGTTTGAAAAATAATGGTGGATTATAGGTAATTTATGAAACAAGTAGTGTGCTTCACCTGTTTGTTTTGCCTGGTCCAGTATCTTGTACGTAGTTATAGATTGGTATTGTGTGAATCTATACCTCCCAACTGTCCAGATTTTCAAAGAATGAATAGATTTTTTGCTTCTTATTTTTGGTTTGTTCCTCAATTTGTAGTTTTCTGGCAAATGACTTAGGAATTAAGTCATTAAATAATGACACACTAGTTTCAGACTTTATAACCTTCAGAAAAATGCATGCTAAAATAAGACCTGTTCTATCAACTGTCCCAGTTTATAGAAGAGCAATTTTTAGTACTGTTTATATGTTCTCCCAATATATTTGGCCTTGTCCAGATTTATTGCATTAACAGGTTGAGAGGTACATGCAAAGTGCTTTATAGAATTAGGCATAGCCAAACCTCAACTGTCCCTGATTTTGGCTCAAACTGTTGCTCTTCCCCTAATGATCCCTCCACAAAATAGCAATTTTGGAAGAAAACATAGAGGGTTTACTTTACTTTTATAAATAACTGTAATAATCAGAGTTGTACATTACTTTTATTTCAGAAATGCATGTAGATTCTCTAATTTTGTCAGCTGCTCTAAGTTAACTGTGCTCATATTAAAATGGTGTCCCTCCTTTGACAGGTTCACAGCTGTATTGTCTGGCAATTTTATATTTTTGCATCACATTTTTGGTCCGTTTTTCATAAAGTTGCAGTTTTCTGGCAAATTAGTGGCAAATTGTTAAAGACTGAAGTTAGAAAATAATGCAGACATTTCAGTTTCAGATTTCATACCTTTCAGAAAATTCGTACCGATGCAAGAGCTACTACTATTCTATTATCTTTCTATGTTTATAAGAGCAATATTTAAAAAAATGTCCTTATTTTTGGGCCTTTGCCTCAGTTTTATTTATGAGTTTGTTGCTGTAAGAGGTTGAGAGGTTGTGTGTGTGTGTGTGTGTGTGTGTGTGTGTGTGTGTGTGTGTGTGTAGGTAGCATACCTCTCAACTGTCCACATTTTGCAGAATGTCCAGATTTTTGCCCCATTTTTTTTGTCTGTTCCTCATAAATTTTGTGATTTTCTAGAAAATCATTGAAGGCTGAAGTTGCTAAATAATGACAGACATTTCAGCTTCAGACTTCATGTCCTTTAGAAAAATTCATACTAGCACAAATCCTATTATTCTAGCAACTTTCTAAGTTCACGAGAACATTATTTAATATCTGTCCCTGTTTATTTTAGGCTTTGTCCATATTTCTTGCACTAAGAGGTAGGTAGGTGTGTGTGTGAATGAAACATCCTAGTTAGTGGTAGCAGGTGGTTAGTAATTTACTCAAGCTCAAAACCTGTACCTTAGTTACAGAAAACAAAAGCATAAAGTCTCTACCCCAACTACCATGCTGCATTTTTCAAAGAACTGACATTTCAGGTTAATTTTCAATTCAAGGAACCGAGTTTGAGTGAATTTATATTGTATTACTGAAGAGGCATTACAGCGAATGCCTCTTCATCGACACTAAAAGAGCGAACCGTGAATTACGAGAATGGCCGTAGCTTGGCTGGGGAGGGGGGGTAGCAGTTTGAGAGCTGTCAGTACAAATTTGAAAATCCTAGCTACACCCCTGCTCCCAAATTAAATTAAACACTCATCCTCTTATTCCAAATCCTGTTCTCTACTAAAATCACATTCAGTTAATCAAGCAGAATGTTATGTTACCCCTCAGGTCATATCACTTATGTCCACTTTAACCCTCCTTCACATGCTACTTCTCAGGTCACATCACTGATGTCCACTTTAACCCTTCTTCACATGTCATCCCTCGGGAGCACTTGA
The DNA here is from genome assembly GCF_019279795.1 of Protopterus annectens. Taxonomy (NCBI): domain Eukaryota; kingdom Metazoa; phylum Chordata; order Ceratodontiformes; family Protopteridae; genus Protopterus; species Protopterus annectens. The sequence goes on from NC_056743.1 coordinate 1,941,044,187, forward strand.
CAACGTCGACTGCTGAGAACGCCGACAAGGAGATCGCCGACACCAGAAGATCGAAGATTGAGAAGACCGACGGATGAAAACCCCGACACTGAGAAGACCGACGAATGAAAACCCCGACGCTGAGAAGACCGACGGATGAAAACCCCGACGCTGAGAAGACTAACATGGGAAAAGGCTGTGTAAGTATGCGGTAGTGACGGACGTTAGGGTGCGAGTAAGGTAAGTGTGCGATATTGACGGTGTCTAGGGATACGGGTGGGTTAAGTGAGTTAGGGTTAGGGCGCGGGTTAGGTAAGTGTGCGATAGTGATAGTCTTTGGGTTAGGGGTGGGTTAAGTGAGTTAGGGTTAGCAGGTTAGGTAAGTGTGCGATAGTGAAGGACCTTAGGGTTAGGGTTTGGGTTAAGGGTGTAGATAGTTGTGTATGTGAGGTTTAGTGTGCGTTTGTAAGGATTTTGGTGTGCTTGTGTTGTGTGTGTGCTTTTTGGACAGGGGATTTGTTTTGTTTGTTTATTGTCGGTATTGTGTCGGTATTATGGTGTGTCGGGCATGTGAGGTTTCGTGTTTGTGAACGTTCGGTTATGTGGTGTGTCTGATTTCGTTGTCGGTGTTGTGGTTTGTCGGTGTTCTCAGGTAGATCCCATCCCTCAGGTCACATCACTGATGTCCACACTAACTATTCTTCACATGTTACCCCTCATGTCACATCACTTACCTCTACTTTAACTCTTCTTCACTCTAATGCAACCAGTAAGATCCTTTGCTCCTTCCCACATCTCTAATTTATTTTGCTCTAATTCCTCAAATGTTTTGAAACTTTACTATATATTGTAAATTAATACCTGGGCTTTACTATGTATCTTAAGCATTACTCCCCCATTCTACTGTTTTATTGCCACTTATGTGCTATTGAACTCATGTCTATCTTTGTATATCTGGCCAGTTTTTGGTCGGTGCTCTACCCTGGCAAACCAATTGAAATAAATAAATAAATAAATAGCAGGGATCCTCAAAACAAGACAGACCCTTCCGTCACACAATGAAGCTTAGACCCATTGTCACTACACCCCTCCCATTCCTTTGTTTTTCTGTTTCCTTATGCTTTTTGTAGAACATCCCAAGTGTTTTTTTCACAAGACCAGGTGCGATAGTGCCAAACAATCATTCCACAGTATTTTTTGTCATGGCAAGTCCAGGACTCTTCCCTTCTACACACAAAAAAAAACAGATCTTAGTAACCCAGTATTCATCATGTGTTATTTATTATTATTTATTTTTTATTTGACATTTGTTAACTGGGTTGGTCCAACTGGGCTAGAGGTCCATTTTCAGTGGAGACCCGATGAGAAATGCTCCAGAAATACATAAATAAGAATGTATAAAAATTACAAATACCTAAAAAATTATACATACAATTCACAAACAAAGGGAGACAAGTTTCATTAGGAATACAATAAGAACAATGTCTAAAAATTCAACATGGAAAGAAAAAAAATTCAGTTACTATAGCAGCAATGAAAGACACTATAAATATAGCTTATATAGCAACAGTGTCACTAGGGAAAGTATTAAGTAGTAGTAAATATATAATTTTAAGGTAAAAGAGTCATCTAAAGATGATAAAATGCAGAACATGAAAAGAAGATGCTGAATCATACATCAGGTAGAAAGGGGGAGAGGTAAGGAGGGAGACTGAGAGGGATGGAAGGTAAATAAATAAGTTAGAAGATCTGAAGAAACATGAATATAAAAAAGTGGTGAGACAAAGACTACAAAGATGTTAAGTGCGAGTCTGGCATGAGCAGGGCCAAGTATATAGGAAGTGATGCTTTAATTCTTTGTTTTGTTAAATATTAAAACAGGACAACCTGTTCCAAGCAAAAGATAAGGTACCTCATGTTATTTATTTATTTATTTACTTATTTATTTATTCATATTTGCTTACCGTCAGTGTGCACTGACCAATAGTGCCCAATTTCAGGCTCAGTCTGCTGAAATGCATAACAGTTCACAAAAAAATGCAAAAATGTAAACAATAACAGAGTAGTTTAGACTAGTTGCTTAGAAAAACAGTATATGTACATTCTAATGAACAAGCAGAGTGTAATGTACAATATATACACTAGCTTCCAAAGTGGGTCAACATTTAGTACATCTGAGAAAGGAGAAGACACTTGAAAAGTGATTTGTCCAATGGCGAAACAAGAACATTTGGCTTAGATAGAGAAGTACTTAGTGAGTTGCATTCTGAATTTGGAGTAAGTTTTGATTTCTTTACTGTCGATAGCAAGAGCTTGCCAAAGAGTAGTTGCCTGAGAGAAGAAAGGATGTGCAGTGCTGTGGGGTTTTGTTCTAAGGGTTAATGAGAGTAGTTGTGACAAATCATGTGCAGTGCTATGCAAATTGGTTCTAGGGGTAATGAGAGTTGGTGTGACAGAGCATGTGCAGTGCTGTGGGGTTTGGCTCTAGTGGTAATGAGAGTTGGTGTGACAGAGCATGTGCAGTGCTGTGAGGTTTGGCTCTAGTGGTAATGAGAGTTGGTGTGACACAGCATGTGCAGTGCTGTGGGGTTTGGCTCTAGTGGTAATGAGAGTTGGTGTGACAGAGCATGTGTAGTGCTGTGGAGTTTGGTTCTAGGGGTAATGATTCTTGGTGTAAAAGAGTATGTGCAGTGCTATGCGGTTTGCTTCTAGGGTTAATGAGAGTTGGTGTGACAGAGCATGTGTAGTTTTATGGGGTTTGGTTCTAGGGGTAATGAGAGGTGGTGTGACAGAGCATGTGCAGTGCTGTGGAGTTTGGTTCTAGGGGTAATGAGATTAATTGTGACAAAGCAATGTGCAGTTCTGTGGGGTTTGGTTTTAGGGTTATTGAGAGTTGGGGTGACACAGCATGTGCAGTGCTGTGGGGTTTGGTTCTAGGGGTAATGAGAGTTGGTATGACAGAATATGTGCAGTGCTATGGGTTTGGTTCTATGGATATTGAGAGCTGGTGTGACACAGCATGTGCAGTGCTGTGGGGTTTGGTTCTGGGGTAATGGCAATTGGTGTGGCTTGTGACCAGTGTCTCAGGTTGTATAAGGAGTTTTTTTTCCATGATGTTTGCTTGCAAGGGGAGTAAATGTCTGGAGTTTAAATAGTTTGAAGAGTTGTGATACCTAGAGTAGGCTAGAACGTTTGTTTTATGGGTAGCCATTTGTTTTTTTCTAAGGTGACAAAGTGATGCTCACAGAGAGTTTGTAATGAACCGGCAGATCCTGTTAGAGATTTTGCCCAAGGCTTTTAACTCCAATGTTGCAGCATCCTAAGTAAAAGATATTTTTTTCCATGTAGCACACAGTTTAATTAGTTACATCATTCAGCAAAGTGTACAGGAGTTCATCTGGAGTCCATCCCACTAGACCCCCTGCTTTCCAGTGTAAATACGTAAGATATACTTTTACCATATCTATAGCATAATATATTCTGTGCACCCAGTGATTTAAACTTCACTTTGCAAAGTTACTGTCTGTAGTACCACAGATTTTTTTCTTTTTGATGTGTTCATAATTTAGCATCTTTAAAACATTGTGCTGAGGTGTTGGACAAAATATTTTAAGTTGTCATAATTTGACAATCCTCTGTATTTTTACAGTGGACTTAATATTTTCATTCTTCCAAAGCACATAATAAGTTGCCATATTTTTTCTCTAGGGAGGATAACTGTAAATCATGATATTTGGATTTATAGGTTCATAGGTTCATAGGTAGGTACTAGGCTATCGGCCCTGGGGCCTGTACAAGCCCAGCCAAAAAGGTACCCTGGCTTTTGCCACCCAAGAAAATTATTTTCCTGTGCCACTGTCGAGCAGAGCCACAGAGGTGATCCCTCGGGTGAATTTCCTATTTCCCATCCAATCATCAAGATTTTTCTTGAAGAGTGCTAATGAGGAGCTTTGTTTGATATAGATAGGTAGTTTACTCCAGAGTATAGGAAGTCTCTGGGACAGGAATCTATCCCTCCAGCATGTTCTGTTTATTGTGGTGACAAGGTTTAGGTCTCTAGAGCATGTAGCTCAGAGGGATTGAGATTTCTTTAAGTGGAGCATGTTCAACAGCTCTGGGTTTGACATAGCTTTGTATGTTAGGCAGAGATCACCTCTGAGTAGGCGATATGCAACGGAGTAAAGCTGGCATTTTTTTTTTGAGACGGTCTGCGTAGGACATCTGTTTGAGGCTGGTAATCCTCTTTGTGAGGTATTTCTGCGGCCTTTCCAGTTGTTGTAGATGTCTTGTGAGGTATATACCAAAATGGGAGTTGTACTCTATAATGGGTCTAATGAATGATGAGTAGAGGGGAATAATGACCTCTTTTTTTCTGGATGAGAAACCTTTTGTGATGAGGTGTGCCACATAGAAGGATTTCCTGACTACTGTGGCAAGGTGATTATCAAAGGAGAGACTACTGTCCACCTGTGTCCCAAGGACTCTTATCACACTTTCGTTGTTAAGTATACTACTGCCTATGTTGTAGTTCATGGGTACACAGTTTTTACCAAAGGGGATGACAATGCACTTTTTGGCATTGAGCTTGAGGCCATGGCTTTGACACCATGCATCTGTCTCAGTGAGGCCCTTTTGTAGGATGTCCAAATTGTTAGGAGTTTTGATTATGGCTCCTAGTTTGCAGTCATCTGCAAACTTCATTAGCCAAAGACCTTCTGTGTTAGCTTATACTTCAGAGAAGTAGATACCAAACAGGAGAGGACCCAGAACTGAACCCTGTGGCACTCCACTTGTCACTGGTCTGAAGTCGGATTTGGAGTCTGCTACTTTCACAGTGTGGGTTCTTTCTGTGAGCCACTTGGCAACCCATCTTGTGACATAGGGATTTATACCTAGTTTAGTGAGTTTATCTATAATTCCAGAGTGGGAGATGGTGTCAAAAGCCTTGGCAAGATCTAGATAGGCTGTGTGAACGACCTTACCCTTGTTTACGGCTTTGGTGACTGCTTCAAAGAAGTCTATCAGGTTTAGGATACATGATCTGCCTTTTACAAACCCGAACTGGGTGGGGTCCAGAGTTTGGAGATTACCAATGTCTTTGTTTATAAGTTCCATGATGATACGTTCCATTGCCTTGCAGACCAGGCTCGTCAGGCTAATGGGGCGGTAGTTCCTGGGGTCCGTGGTGGCTCCCCCCTTGTGGAGTGGGATAATCATTGCTGTGCACCATTTAGCAGGCACAAAGCCTGAGGTGAGGCTATGATTGAACATGGTACTTAGGTGGGGTGCCAGTTCGTTCTGTAGTTCATGTAAAACGCAGCCTGGGATGTTGTCTGGTCCCATGGATGCTGTGTTCTTGGCTTTGGAGAGTGTGGTTTTTACCTGTGCAGCCGTGATTACAGGAACTTTGCATTCTTCTAGTATAGAGATGGGCTCTTTAGGGGGTGAGAGGGGGGTAAAGTTAGCACTGAACCTATCTGCCAAGGTGTTGGCAATATCAGTTGGGTCTGTATATTTAGTGCCATTGTGCTGTAACTCAGAGCAGATCTGAGTGTTGCCATTGAGATTCTTGACATAGCTATAGAATGCTTTGTGGTTGTCTTTAGAATCAGTGGTGATTTTGTTTTCGTAACTAGCTTTGGAGGATTTTATCAGGGATCGCAGCTTCTTACTGAGGCTGACCAGGGAGCTCCTCCACTCGTGGGATTTTACCTCTTTTGCAACAGTTTCTTCCTTCTGTTGTACAGTTTGTTTATGGCAGGGGACCACCAGATTGGCTTACTTTTTTTGGAGGACAGCGTCTTGGTTCTGTTTGGGATAGCATGATCCATGCACTCATGTAAGTGCTTATAAAGTGCAATTGTGTAGGATTCAGTACTCGTAACTGTGTCATGAAGTTCACCACTTCTGTCTTAAGAAGCATGAAGCTGGCTTTGAAGAAAATTTTTACCATGGTTTCCTTAATGGGGGGGGTGGGGGCAGGATGTGGATATCTAGGGTAATTAGCTTATGGTCGGATAGGACCAATGAGGCGTTGACTTCAGCTGTGGAACACCGGTCACTCATGTTGGTAATGACTAGATCTAGGATATTGTTGCCCCTGGTGGGGGTGTGGATAAGTTGATCCAGGGCATTGGAGTTTATGAATTCCAGAAAGCGTTGAGTGAAGGAGTTGGTACATGAGTAGTTTTCCCTGTTAATGGTGGGGTAGTTGAAATCGCCCATTATTAGGGTGTTTGGTTGAACCCTAATATTTTCCAGTACATCAAGAAAAAAGGAGTGGGAATCCTGGGGCATGGTGGGTGATCTGTAGCAAGCTACAATTTGGACTGCAGTTTTGCCCAGAGTTAGTTGCACTTGGATAACCTCGGCTGCATTATGCCGAGCAACTAGCCTAAAGGTGTGGATATCCTTAATGAATATGGACACACCTCCACCTTTGGTGTTCCGGTCCAGGTTACATGGCCGAAAAGTGTGGTATGAGTTATAGCCTCGTAGTGCAGGGGTGCTCTCTGGAGCCTTGAACCAGGTCTCAGTCACTGCACAGATATCAATGTTCACCATTTTAAGGAGTGCCTCAAGTTAGTGCATTTTGAGATTTAGACTTCTAGCATTGAGTAGCATCACCCTCAGTTTTTGCTTGCCTGTTCCTGTTATGGTTTTGAATTTGTCATTTGAACCTTGCCTAAAAAAGGCATTATAGGGGTGGCAAGAACCTTAGCCAGTATCCGGAATCCCAGGGGTGACAGGTGCAGGCCATTTCTGGCAAAGCATTGTGGTCTGTCAACCATGTCATCCCAGGCAGACAGATACTGGATCCCTTTAGAATGGCACCATGGCTTAGCCAATTGTTGAAGTCAATAATTTTCTCCTTGTACTGCGGCATCATTCTGGGTGATGGTAGAATGCTACTCAGGGCAAGGGTCATACCTGCCCAGGCTACAAGATCGGAGAGCTCTTCCATGTCTCTTTTCATGTAGTCCAGGGAGGTACGTCTCAGGTCGTTCACACCAACATGGACAATGACACAGTCATATTTGTACTTGTTGTGGAGTGACCTGAGTGCGTGGGTTATGTGGCAGATCCTGGCACCTGACAGGCAGCTGACAGTAACCTTCTCCTTGTTTAGCCTGGTGAGTGGGACATCAGTGTGCCTGACTATAGAGTCACCTATGACTAGTGTGTTGGGTACGTTGTTTTACCTTATTGGCTGTGGTTGAGCGGCACACTGAGTCTGCAGTCTATGTGTCATTTGGGTTGTGTTGGGGGGTGAAGGTTGCTTGCATTTCTGGTTTGGAGGTCCCTGTTACTTGAGCAGATTAT
>NC_056743.1:1941056488-1941076488 GCF_019279795.1 Protopterus annectens
AGAATCAAAAAAGGATACTTTTGTCAAGTATTATTTTGAAGAGAAGTGCTATGATTTACTGATGGTGACAGACTGGGTTGGAAGGAAGCATGGATGAATTGCAGCTAAGCTCATGTGAGCATGCTTAAGGCATTTATTTCCAAGACATTTAGTGGTGCTCCATGCATAATCATTAAACAAGTATTTAGTTTGTGTTTATGGAAAGAGTAACTTGAGTGGTATGTCAGTAAATGTTGCCGCTAATAAAGTTGTTGGCAGACAGGCACACTGCCCCCCAAAAATAATACTAATCGACTGAATACAGTTTTGTTTATATAAATTGTACAACGGCAAGACACTGCAGTAATTCAAGTATGCCATGTTGACCAAGCATTAGAGGGCAACACTAGTACAATGAGAAAGTGTCATATTGTGCAACTCCAGTGTTGAGTGAGACTTTTACAATTCCGTACACTAATCTTCATTATCATTAGTAAAAACAAACTTGTTGGAACCCTCACTTATCCTCCACAACATTGCTTAATTGTTGTGGTTTGTTAAAAACATGCTACGAATGAAGGCTGTTGGTGTGTTGCTGTTTTTGATTGGGGGCTGATGATGGGTAGCAGTAGGGTTGCCACCTCTCCGTTTTTTTTCTGGACTATCCAGATAAAATCGATTCTCTGGTAGTCAGAAAACACTTTACAAACTCCGGTATTCTGTTTCAAAATGGAAACAGAATACTGGAGTTTGTTACATCGGCTGAGTTACTATGCTTTTTTACAAAAAAGCATAGTAAATCAGCTAAAGGCAAGCATCAGAAACAAAAAAGTGGGCGTTCCCCATCAACTGATGCCATAGTGACATCACAAAATAGGTGGGGCAGGGGTTGGGAATGGGCGGGGTTACTGGTGGTGCTGGGAGGCATGGCCTTACTCCAGTTTCAGCCACAATGAAAGGTGGCAACCCTAGTAGTTATAGACCCATCAGCCTCACCAGCATTATATGCAAAGTCATGAAAAGTATCATAGCAGAGCTCATTTATACAGATATAGACATCTTAACAGATCTAGATTCCAATCAGTTTAGTTTCGTGAAGACCGAGTCCTGTCTCCTGAAGCCAATAAGCTCCTGTAAAAAGATTACAGGGGCTGTAGACAGTGGTCATTCTCTGCACACTGGCCAAGGCTTTTGACACTATCCCCCATGCTGGTATTATTGAAATATTAGACAAGCTTAAAGTAAGCTCCTACACTGTCCATCTGCTCAACTGGAAATTGCATTTACAACAGAAAGTTGTGAAAGTTTCTGGTTTCATATATGAATGCACATTTGTAACCAGTCTAGAGATCAGTTTTGGGCCCTCTCCTGTTTAGCATTTATTTTTTGTTCATCTAAGCCAATAACCCAGAAGTGTGGTTGATCACGTTTGCTGATGGCTGCAAAATGAGCACTGTTATTTGCTCATCCTCTGATATAAAATAGCTCCAATAAAGGCTGGACATACATGGTGTATCAAAAATGGTCTCAAACAAAATGAAGTAAAAGTGTAGCAGCACCACAGGAGCGCTTGGTAGAAAGGTTGCTCCCACCTCGTATGTTATAAATGGTGCTCATCTTCAGAAAGATACAGTCATAAGAGACCTACATACTTAGGTGGACAACTTTCTATCATTCAGTCATGTTTCTGCCACAGTCAGGAAATTCTTCTATCAGGCTTAGTTAATTTCTAGGGGAATATCTTCAAGATCCAAATAAGACATCCTACCTCTGTGCTGTTCCTTTATCAGACCCATCATTGCATACAATGTCCCCTTTGGTATGTACCAATACAAACATATTGCAATTGGAGCTACTTTGGCTTCTGCTCTTATGTCACCATTTCTTTATCCATCCCACAATGTGCATCCTACCACCTGCCTCAAGCACTTAGTCTGACAGTTGGCCCAGATGGTTAAGCTTGTGAGCTCTGATACGTGGTTTGATTTCCTCATCTCTCAATTGCCTACTGTTTGACCTTGAACAAGTCACTTAAATAAACAGTGCTTGTGGAAACTGGGAATTTGGTCCAGCTTCTCAATGGTCTTCTAGACTGCAAGCCTAATAACTGTCTACTAATGAATTTAAGCTCCATCACCTCTAGGTTCCTTAACTGCTCTGCCTTTACTCCCAAGATTTCTGTACCATACAGTAGTACTGGTCACATCACTGTTTTGTACACCTTACTTTTCAGCTTCTTTGGTATTTGTATGTCACACAGTACCCCTGAGACTTTGTGCCATTTGGCTGCAGCCCCCTCTGATTCTAACTTTAATCTCCTAATTCAGACATCTTGACTCTTTAACCATGACTCCAAGATACTTCATGCTGTTAACCTTTTCCATTATTTTCCCTTCCATCTCAATGTTCAGCTTCTTCTGATTTCCTCCATTTGCTGCCATGACAGCTTTTTTGGCTGTGCTCTGTTTCATCCCATGTGCCTTCAGTTTTGCATTCCAGTTTTACTATCATTTGCTGAAGTTCCTGTTCAGAGTTTGCTTGGAATGTCACGTCATCTGCTACAGCATCTTTCTTGATGTATTACCCTTGACCTGTTTGCTAATATAGTCCATCACCTGAATGAATGAGCAGCAGTTAGCTTAGAGATAAACACTAATGCACACCCAATCCCAGCGGCAACCCTTCTGTGAGTCCGAGCAATCAGCTTTCTTGACATCCTTTCATATGCTTTCTCAAAGTCTAGGAATGCCCAGTTGGACACCTACCTCATCTCTAATTTCTTCTCCACTATCTGTCTCACTGCTAACATCGAATTGATTGTGTTGCATCCTGATCTGAATCTGAACGACTCTTAATATAGAAGATATATCGGTCTATCTATCTATCTATCTATCTTACACTCACACACACTGAAAAACTAAAACACACCAATGGTAAGGAGGCAACAAAATGTGTGTGTAAACTGTAGAAGCAAGTCAAGTTAAAATCCAAGATTTATTAGGTTAAGCGCTTTCTTTCCCAAATGCTGGAACTTCCTCAGAAGTTCTGAGAAAGTTCCAGCATTTGGGACTGAAAGCACTTAACCTAATAAATCTTTGATTTAACTTGGCTTGCCTCTATAATTTATACAGACATTTTATTGTCTCCTTTTCCATAGGTGTGTTTTAGTTTTTCAGTTTGTGCATTGGTACGTGGTCTACACACACACACACACACACACACACACACACACACACACACACACACACACACACACGTGTGCCTTTGTGTGTGTTTGCATGTACACAACAGATAAGACAGATCTCAGTCTTCCTGTTCTTTCTCCAAAGACATTACATTTGTGGAAACGATTAACTAAAGGTGGGCATGTCTCCATATACATCAGTAACAAGCATACTTCTATGTTGGTTAAACAGGATGATGCACTGGTGTTTCTCCATGTCAGGTCACCATAGATAAAATCTTGTATCATATCCTAGCAAGCTTCAGGTCACCCTCACTATCCGATGAAACTCATAGTTCACACTTAAACCTAATGGAGACACTCACCATCCAACCTAACACCACTTATGGGGGGCAGTAATTATCCTTCTATAGACTGGGAATCCTACACAACCCCAAATCTGCCATCACAGAGATTCCTGGACTTTGTTAACCAGTTTATGCATACACACACTAGAAGTTCCAACACAGCGGACCTCGTACTCACAAATATGGAAGAATGCTTCACCACCCCCAATGTTGCTCAACTTATGAATAAGTGCATGGCATCTAGGCCCAGAGAAGTCATTGTACCACTATATTCAACCCTCATCAGACCAATCATTCAGTACAATGCCCCCTTCGGTATGTTCCTGACCAGACACACACAGCAACTGAAATGTCCACAAAGGTTCTTTACAAAGATTACAGGGCATAAACACAATGTCCTATGCAGATTGCCTCGAAGTCCTATCTCTATAATCGATCTCCTACAGACTACAGAGAGGTGATCTATGCCTGGCATACAAGGGATCCCCGGACCTCACTGTGATGAACCTCTTGCACATCCACAAAACAAACAGCATCACAGATTCTAGATCTAAAGATCTAAATTTTGCTTGCAAGATAAATAGGACATGTTGGGAGTGACAGATATGTATCTTAGAGAATTCCCCCTCTCTGGAACAGGCTTCCCATCCATGTATTTATTTTTTATTTATTTATTTGACATTTGTTTACTGGGAAAGTCCGACTTGGAATGAAGCCTATTTTCAGCGTCAGCCCAGAGAGAAACTCTCCAGATGCATGTCTTTGTAACAAAGTCATTGTACCACTATATTCAGCCCTCATCAGACCAATCATTGCATACAATGCCCCCGTCGTATTGTTCCTGACCAGACACATGCAGCAACTGAAATGTGAAACAAATTCCCTCCATAACTCTATTTAAGAGTAATTTGGACCATTGGATGGGAAATCGAAAATTCACCCCTGGTCTGGCACCCATATCTCTGAAGGAAAGAGGCAATAGTAAATCATATTGTAACCAACAATCACTGCTATATAAACATCTAAAACATATAACTTTTGGGACACATTTGGGATGCATAGCTAGGCTTATAGAGGCTTAGTGGTTGTTACCCTATTACACACCTGTGAACCTATGAACCTATATGGGAATTTTTGGGACAGCCTGGAAGTAATCTCTCATCTTCTAGAAGGACAAACTTTGAGGTGAAGAAAATGAAAGAGTCTTAATGGTCTGCTCCTCTTTTATTTTAAACATTTAAAGGCTTCTCTGCTATGCAGTCTCTCAGCATATTGACACACAGTGTTGAACTTCTAAAAAAACATGCTTTTCAGAGCTGTTACATGTAGTTGGATGAAGGCAGTAACCTTAAAGCCGACCCTGCTTCACAGAATTCAGTATCAAAAGAAAACTTTTCCTCTGCCTTTTGCTCCCCAAAATAAGAACCTGTAGCTCTATGATAGCTATGGAAGAGGGTATGCAGTGCTGCTAACCTTTATACTGAACCCCATAATGTCTTGTCACACATGGTAGTCATCAAAGCATTTTTATTGTTAGTTGTAGGAAATCATGCAGACTCTCTTTCACAGAGATATAAAGAAGATAAGAGAAGCCTGCTCCAGTGTTAAATAAAACTGGGGTGCATGTGCTTTTAAGGAGAAATTCAAGGTCAGGCGAGATCTGCATAAACCTGTAGGTACTAACTCAGTATTTAGCACAACAGATGATGACATTTTAATAAATCTAGAGGAAAACAGCAAAATGTTATGTATTCCTGAGTCCACCGAAATACTGAAATCCCAAATTTCAGTATTTCAAAATTACATAGCCAAAAAAAAATCACAATTTTGAAACCCACGGAAGCACGAACTTCAAAATCTTGAAGCACGGAGATGTTGAATTTACGCTTCCGCTGGTGCGGTGTGTGGATGGATGCGTGGAAGTTTAGGTAAGTATTGATTGTGGGGGGGAGTTGTGTGTACATGTATGTGTGTGCTGTATGTGTAGAGTACATTCGGGATTTTGAATTTCGCGGTTATGGGGTTTCGGAAATGTGTGTTGTGGTTGGGTTTTCGGCTATGTAATTTCGAAATACTGAAATTTGGGATTTCAGTATTTCGGGATTACATAGTGGACCCGTATTCCTAAAGTCTGTCACTCTATATTCAACAAATTCGCCTTTTGGTAAGAGTCTCTTTTATAAAAATCATCAGCTAGTAAGAAACATGAAAATGGAAGCGACACTCTGTGTCTTTTTAGAGATCGATTATTAGTAGTAACTGTAAAGAAAATCGTGTGTGGATTTAGCAGCAACACCTTCCCCAATGTAGACAGTTTTTATTCGCATATGACAACCTGGGACTATATTACATCAGACAAATGAGTTCTACAAGCTATTTCAACAGGTCATTCAGCATCAGTTGTAATCCAAAACCAATTTCACAACACCAGCTCAGAATGCAAAGGTTGCATTATGAAAAAGGCCCTGCAATCTGTCACAAATTACCATCTGGAAACAGGCTTTTTTGTGAACTTCCCCTAGTTCCCAAAAATACAAATATACAAAGACATATATTACACCTATCTAGTATTTTATGAACAACTTCATGGTAATAAAGAAGTTCAAAGTGGCTACCTTAGCGGCTGCTCTATCCATCTTAAATAAAGTATTTTCACTTTAGACAGGCTATGCATACCTTCACATTTCAATCAGAACATCTCTCAGGAAATTCCTGAGATTTCAACTAGCTAATTTTCAGTTCCAGTTTGTCATTCTCCTGTTTGATCTCTGCTTAGCCTTGAGAAGATTTACACAATGCTTGCTTCCAATTTTTGCACATTTGTGGAGACAGCAGATAACCATGTTACCTTCTAGATAACTAACTCAATGTCACCCAGATCCAGGAAATTTTTCAATTACATTTGACAGTAAGCACCTAAATCTATATCAACAAACAAACACATTTACATCAACAGACAAACAGATAAAGAAGACTTGCTGAAGCGATAGCTTCCTCACTTGCTTGTGACTGATGGGGTGGTCATCGCTCTTTGTTTAACAAAACATTTAGGATGCAGAATGAGAGACATTAATGCCTTCATCAACATCACTTCTTCCCCTCATATTTGTCATTTTGGTAATCAAACCATGTCTGCATATCTGCCCTGCTGTTACTTCACTGAACCTCCTGTGCAAGCAACCATTTGGCATTGACAAATAGTTGTTACTGTTCGTCCCCTTCTTTTGTCATTCTTTTTTCAACTAAATGCTTTGACATGTTCTTATAAGTCATCTTATACACATCCCTGCTTTTCTTACTTTTGCTATTGTTTCAAGTGAAAACCTTTAAATGTTTTGTGTATACCTCCTAACCTGCAGACACTGAAAACAGAAACAAAGGCCCTTGAAAAGTAGGTTCTTCCAGCTAAAAATCTGACCGTTTAATTAACATAATATTTAATTACCAAATAGCACATAACTCTTCCTGCTTCCAATAGGATTGTGGGATACTATTCAGAAACACATGTTTAAAAAAACACAGTGTTGACAAAAATAATGGAACAGATATAAGCACACTATCAAAAAGAGATAGTGTAAAATAAAAATCACATCTAACAAAGGAGATTCAGAAAACTGAAGGAATAAATCAAGCTGGAAAATAGGGTCATGCCTTCAAAAATAGGACATCCTTTGCACGGGTAAATCAGACCTGAAAACAGGAACATTCCACTGAAACAGGAAAAGTAGAGAGACATGGTTTTGTGACTCTGTAAATGTGACCTCCTATTGAAATGTCAGCACTCAAATGCTGAGTGCTGACAAACTGTAAAAAAAAAAAAAAAAAAAAAAAACACAGGAGAAGAGTAAATTTTGAAAATCACTTTTCTCCTTTAAACTTCTTTTTGTGGGGGGCTCCCCTCTCACCCCCACAAACCCCAAACTCATATATACCACTCCGAAATTGCCATAACTCAGACAAAAGGAAGTATTCCCAGAAATGACATCTCGGACCTAGTATATGTACGTCGGGTCTTTCGACCATTCAGTTTCTATATTTCAGGACTCATTTTAGAGGGCTCCAACATTTCAAATGGTTACCTGTAAATGTTGCAGGCACTCCATATATGCACAGTGAGTTTTATTCTATTTAAAATGCCTGAAATCACAGGTGCTGCCATCTTAAGTGACTGCTAAAATGCTGTCCCACAATTGTATCCCACAATTCATTTTCTGCGTGACAGAGTTTGCTACAAGAAACTCAGACACTAGCATTTACATTTACATGGTTGCATGTGCATTGTTTCACTAGCTTGAACATATCCTGTAGTAGTCATGAGATGCAGTTTGGGTTCAGATGTCGCATCAATGACATTGACATGTTTTATGAGTTAGAAATCAGAGAGATAGTTTCCATTTGCTTGGTCTTAGCAAGCTTTCTTATTCCTTAGTCTCTAGTGCTTCCATCAACTTATTGCACACTGACCAGGCTGCTGGATTTAGATTTCACTTGCTGTCCAAAATGCTGCGCCGTCCTCCACTCTCTCCCCTACAGATGCTGCTGTAATGTCTCCCTTGTGTGCTGTTACAAACATGGATTGCACGTGCTGCCTGTAACAGCGTCCAGGACTGCCTCCATATTTGCTTTATTACTGTGGCCCTCCCAAGGCTGAGCCACTGTGCAGAGCCCAGTTTGTTTGACGCACATGAGAATATCAGGTGAAAATACCCAAAATAAAATTTAAGCTACTTAGAAAGAACGACTTATTTTGTAAAACATATTAAAGTATGATGTTTGCCCAGCTGTCCAGCTTAGCTGCTGTATAAATGGATGATTTTAATGTCTGGTTCTGATTACACAAACGTATCAGGAATATACAGTGTTTCTGATGGTTGTTATTTTTTTCCTATGGTCTAGACAATAAGACAGCACATATTGTCTCTAGTGTTACTTTAATTAGCATGGTAGAGGATGCTACTCACATGCAAAAGGCAAGTCTTTATACTAAATCTAAATATGCTTAATTCTCTTTGTCATCCTCCATCCTTTTGTACCCTGAGCCACTAAAAAGACTGCCAGGCCCAGGTTATGGCCAAGTACCATTCTGTCATCCGAAACATGGCCTCCTAACATGCCAACAGCTAGAGCTGTACAGTACTGGCAACGCTGTGATATGCCCCATGAGGTCAGACAGTTTTCCTCTGAGACATGTGGCCCTTATTACATGAGGTCAAACAATTTTCCTCTGAGACGTGTGGCCCTTATTACATGAGGCCAGACTGTTTGCTTCTGAGACATGTGGCACTTATTACATGAGGTAAGACAGTTTTCCAATTTTCCTCTGAGACATGTGGCCCTTATTACATGAGGTCAGACAGTTTTCCTCTGAGACATGTGGCCCTTATTACATGAGGTCAGACAGTTTTTCTCTGAGATGTGTGGCCCTTATTATATGAAGTCAGACAGTTTTGCTCTGAGACATGTGGCTCTTACTACATGAGGTCATACAGTTTTCCTCTGAGACGTGTGGCCCTTATTACATGAGATCAGACAGTTTTCCTTTGAGACGTGTGGCCCTTATTATAAGAGGTGAGAGTTTTTCTCTGAGACATGTGGCCCTTACTACATGAGGTGAGACAGTTTTCCTCTGAGAAATGTGGTCCTTATTAGCCAATTATATGGGCCCTGCTCAGTTCAGGAAGTCAGCATAATGGAGATGGAGGAGGGATTGTTATGTCAGCAGATGACAAGTTGCAGCAGGGTGCAGTATGCTTAGGAGGAAGTCCCCAGTTTTCCATCCCTCTCTTTCTATTTTTTTCCAGCACATAATACAAGATGTCTTTATACTCTCTCCTTACTGTAGCTGACACACTACCCTTCAGTGTAGTACCAAAGTAGTTCCTGCACTTTTAAGTGACATTGAAACCTGACATGCATATACAGATTTCTGCTAACAAAACCAGTGTCTAGAAAATATCACTGCGAAACTAGCATATAGGAGATGCATGGCACATATCTATCTTACACTTCGTGGGATGTGGACAGGGGTTACTGCTTCAAGTTTTCCTGAATATGCAAACGATTGAGTGTTCAGAATCAAGATGAGTCCTCTTCCCCCTCCTGAAGCGCAGGTACTCTTCATGGATAATGGGATGCTTACCACCCTCCTGATGTACAGGTACCCTTCATGGGTACAAAATTACTTCTCCCCCTCCTGATATGCAGGTAGTCTTCATGGGTAAAGGGCTGATTCTCACTCTCCTGATGTACAGATACTCTTCATGGGTAAAGGGCTGCTTCTCACCCTCCTGATGTACAGGTACCCTTCATGGGTACAAAATTACTTCCCCCCCTCCTGATGCGCAGGTACTCTTCGTGGGTAAAGGGCTGCTTCTCACCCTCCTGATGTACAGGTACCCTTCATGGGTACAAAATTACTTCTCCCCCTCCTGATGTGCAGGTACTCTTCATGGGTATAGGGCTGCTTCTCACCCTCCTGATGTACAGGTACCCTTCGTGGGTACAAAATTACTTCTCCCCCTCCTGATGCACAGGTACTCTTAATGGGTAAAGGGCTGCTTCTAACCCTCCAGATGTACACGTACCCTTCATGGGTACAAAATTATTTCTCCCCCTCCTGATGTGCAGGTACCCTTCATGGGTACAAAATTACGTCTCCCCCTCCTGATGTGCAGGTATCCTTCATGGGTACAGAACTTCTCCCACCCCCAATAGGTAACTACTCTTTACAGTTGCAGGATTGCTTGGTGCTTCAGCAAAGCATGGTAGCCTTATGTGTGCTAAAAGGACTACCCATATGGAGAAAATAAGCTGACTTACTAAGTCGCTAAATTAAGTAAGTGATTTAATCCATTCCTGATGGATTTGTTGCACATCAGCAAGTTAAATGACATCACAGATACTCAGTCTAAAGATATAAACCTCTTCAGCAACATCAGCAGAACTGTTTGGATGGGCAGGTATATTTCACAGAGACTACCCTGTCCATTTTAAGCACAACTTAGATCTATGGATGGGAAACAAAAAAATTACTCCAGGACTGCCCTCTGTACTACTAATGGGCAGAGACAGCTCATAAATGCTTTATCCTATGCATGGGTCCCCTCAAATTATCAATCCCAGTTATTCATATTAGGGGATATTATACAATTATCAACCATTGCACGGGTAAGGCCAATCTATGACCAAATGGGATAGGTTATTTCCAGCACAAAAAGGGAAGTCAGCTTGACTTAAACTTGCCTGCACAGGTAGCTGTCCTAGCATTTATGTATGAAGCTATGACCCTATAAGGATAACAGTCAATATTTTATATTAGGACTCGCCTATGCTTATGGATTTCTAGCAATATCATCTCTTCCATTGTCCCATGCCCTACTTTTAGATGCACTATGGTGGTCTGGTACTTTAGGAGATGAGAGACTAAAAAAGACAAACATCAGATAAGCTTAATGCACATCAGGGGCATTCACCCCCCCCCCCTTGCTGCCCACAGAAGTACCACAAATAACTTTAAATTATGTACAGCAGAGGGTGCATGGGAGGTAGCAGCCCTCTCGCTTGATGTCAATTATGCCCGCCCACTGCCTGTCATTTCGAAGTACACAGCTGTCAATCAGTTATGCCCACCCACTGCTTGTCACTTTGAAGTACACCGCTGTCAATCAGTTAAGCCTGCCCACTGCCTGGGCGATTAGGGGAAGGTGAGTCCCAATGTAAAATTTTACCAGATAATGCACTGTCTTTTGTAGAGCTGTCACATTTTCAAATGCCCAAAATGGGACATTTTGTATGGAAATGTTTGAGATTTTGCAGGACAAATTATACCCAAAACCAGGTGAAAGGACAACATTTCACAAACTATTAAGGTATTCCAGGTAGAACATAAGTGTTTTACACAACAAGTGTGCACAGCACAGCTTTGGACATAGTCTTTGTCTTAAACTCTCTGGACATTTGTCATTTTTCATGTCTTTTCACAGGACACAGCTGCCCAAATAGGGACTGACCTACATAAGGAGGGACAGGTGGTAGTTCACACACACATATATGCACAAACACACATACATACATACATATACACATATATACATACACACACACACACACACACACACACACACACACACACACACACACACACACACACACACACACACACACACACACACACTGTCCTACATAAGGAGGGACAGGTGGTAGTTCACACACATATATGCACAAACACACATACACATATACACACACACACACACACATATGTATACCCACCCACCCCCACACACACACACACACACACACACACACACACACACACACACACACACACACACACACACACACACACACACACACACACACACACACACACTGTCCTACATAAGGAGGGACAGGTGGTAGTTCACACACACACACACACACACACACACACACACACACACACACACACACACACGCACACACACACACACACACACACACACACACTGTCCTACATAAGGAGGGACAGGTGATAGTTCTCTGCATCAGTACCTGCAGAGGCAGTTCCCGTAAATGCAGGCAGGGGCAGCTCTGGTAACATTATTTCCTCTTTTGCACTGCAGTCTTGGATTCTTGGACTTTGCTAAAGTGTGTGGGAGGAATGTGGGCTGCAGCCCCCAAGAACTGATGATGCTGCTGTGTCTTTACTCTATAAAAACTTCATGTTAGCAAACCTAAGCAGTTTATTTCCAGAGATAACCTAAAGGTATAATATGTATGTGAGCAGTAGGGAGAGGAGAAAGGAAAGATAAGAGGTAGGGAATGTGATTCTGTGTCATGCCCATGAGTTACTAATGCACGGTGGGTTTTTTTGACATATTTATTTTAGAATAAATAAAAATACTAAGAAGAAACTCATTTTAACTGCTTTTTCCCTGGTGGCAGGTAACAGTTATTTTGGTTATTTGATTCAGTGAAGAAAATTTTGTCAGCAGTCCTTTGCTGTATCATTATAAAACAATGTAACAGCAGTGAACCCTTAGCAAATGGATCTCTGATGGATGGAAACTGCTCAGAGGAGCTAAACCTACTGACTGACCATATGTGTACTTACTGTCTGAGGCCTTCCTTGTACAGGGCAGCGTATGTTCTTAGTGACAGCATGCTAAAGAAAAGGCACATGTGATCAAGATCTGATACTGGGCGCTGAGGCCTGTAAGTTAAAAAAAATGCAAAACAGTTCATACAAGATATATTTCTGGTTGTTTTATACATGGTAAAATTATTTTGTATGTCATATTTTTTTTTGCAAAGGTAAACACTGTTTTGTGTATGGTCCTAGAATGCATATGGTAGAAAAGCTTTACTGTGGTATGTGTGTTTGATGACCTGGAGTGCTAACACTAAAAGATGAGTATGTATGTCTACCTTCTAATTATGAGACTGGGGTATTGCACAGAAATCTCCTTAATCTGAGGCAGAAAAAACATGCAATTGGTGTATACATAGGGTCATGGAAGATGCAGGAGAGGGAACCCCCCCCCCAGAAAAAAAAATAATTTAAAATAGATACAATAAGTTTCCATTTTCACTCTTTTGCTTGAAAAAACTCAAATGTCTACTGTCTGTGGCTTGTCTTTTCATTTTTAGTCATGTAGCCCTTTGTACATACATATCCCTGACGATTTCTCATTTTTAATAAACCTCCTAACAAATAAAAAACACCATGTACCACATAAGAGCACAGATGCGTGTATATATGTATGAATCTGTATATGGTTTACTATCAGGTGACAACTGCAGTTGACTGAAACTCACATGGATGCAACAATTTGACCGGAAAGCACTTTGACTGAAAAGTCACTTGATGAAAACTCATTTCACTGAATCACAAATGACAGAAAAGTGTAGAAGTGTACATGTAGTGTATGGCGGTGTTATTTCTGGGGATGAGATTTGCTAGAAAAATGAGTAGAGAAGATTATGCGTGGATTGGCAGTGACCCCTGTCATGTCCAAACCCAGAATTTCTAGATGTTTGTGTTTGTGCATCATCACTGATTCACTGTGCAAGCTGTTTTTTTTTTTCCTGTGGGTTGTGCAACTGCGAAGTTAGTATACATAATTAAGGGTTGTGTGGAGGGATTGCCCCTTCACTTTTATGGTATATTCTATTATGTAGTATTTTTTTATGATTTGTGATTCAGCAAAATGAGATTTCATTCATGTGAATTTCAGTCAATGGCAATTCTATCACCTGATAGTAAACGTGTGTGTGTGTGTCTGTGTGTGTGTGTGTGTGTGTGTGTGTGTGTGTGTGTGTGTGTGTGTGTGTGTGTGTGTGTGTGTCTGTGTGTTAAAAAAAGCAGTGATGTCATAGGCATAATGTGTGTGTATCTATATATACTGCGGGTATATATTGGGTGGCATCAGTAAATCTAGAGTAGTAATGTAAACAAAACCTCATGAACTAAGAAAATTAAAACTAAACATGTTAAGACTGTAAAAATTCTACTAAAACCACTTATAAAACTTGTAAAAAATAATAAAGCATGAAGACCAGCTCACAGGAACACACTACACTTTAATATGAGCGTTTTCATCGGCATAAAACCATCTGAAGTCAGATGGTTTTACGCCAAAGAAAGTGCTCATATTAAAGTGTAGTCTGTTCCTGTGAGCTGGTCTTCGTGCTTTTTTATTTTTTACAACTTTTATTCGTGTTTTGCACTTATAAAACTTCTAGAAAAGTAGGACCAAGGATTGGAGACCAGGCTGGGATAAAGAAAAACAACACAAAGGAAGAAAACTCATAAATATTCAAAGCATTAGGAAAAAGATGAATACACTAAGATTAATGTTTTAATATAGCAGTAGTAATGTAAAAGAATGTATGCACACACACACACACACACACACACACACACACACACATACACACACACACACACATATACATACACACACACACACACACACACACCCTCATATATATGCACAAATACATACATACACAAAGACACTCACAAACACACACACAAGTCTGCACACATACATATATGCACAAACACACACACACATACACAAACACCCCCTCACATACACCTTTGCACACACACATATATGCACAAACACAAAGACACACACACACACAGACATATATGCACAAACACACACACACACACACACACACACATATGCACACACACATATATGCACAAATGCACAGACACACACACATAGATGTATGCACATGCACACACACATAACCATACACACACACACACACACACACACACACACACACACACACACACACACACACACACACACACATAGATATATGCACACACACACACACACGCGTACATGATGAGGGTGGGTTATATTTTGCTGGCACACACGCGCACACACATATTCATATTAATTTTAATATTTAGCAGTGTCAAAACAGAATTTCTTTATGCATTTGCATAAACACATGCATAGTGTGGACCTCAAATATCTCTGAGTGACACAATTTCCATGCTCCTTTTACACAAACAACAGCACCTTTTTCTATTCATCAAAAGTAACACTGAATTGATGCATCCTTTGATTTCTTTTTGGAGGATTTTATTTTCTGTCTGCTACTGCATGTTTCTGTAGTAACTCCCCAAAGCACTTCTTCTCACTTACATAGGTGATGGATTAATTATGGTTTGCTATAGCTGTGATTGCTAATAGACAGACTTACATACAAATGTAAAACTTGCTCTAGTTCTATAATCTGATATAAAATTAAATGAAAATGTAAAACTAAGCAATGGGCAGAACAGTTTATAATTTGTTTGCTTATTTTTTATTTAAAGGCCATTGTTTTAAAGCTACACCGTGTGCTCAGCAGCAATAAATGTTTCGAGAGCGACACTCTATCAAGAACTTGACACTCGTAGTGCAGTATGTCTGTATGCCTCATTCTCAGAATGATCTCACTGTTTATGACATCACTGCCAACCAGTCTGCAGAGAGCTGAGTAACCAGCTTTGGGCAGCCATGTTGTCATCATAGATAGCCTCATTAATTACGAAAGGGCTGATGATGGCAGTCCCTCAGGGAAAGAAAGGAACTTTCCATGCAACACACATCTGCATGGTGGAAAAATCTTAATTAGCATAAGGTAAAAGAAATATGCTTCAGTTATAAAAAGCAGTGATGTCATAGGCTACTTGGCTACAGCTCATGCTGTACTTATCAGAGGTCTCATGCCTTGTAATGAAGCTGAATATGGCTCCTACTGTCACAGATGTGTCCCTTGCTAGCCTGAGGTAGGTACATTTGTATGAGCAGGTGTTAGTCACCCCAGTGGGACATAGATGAAAATGTATAGTTACTGAATTGGTTTGTAGAAAGGCAGGGAAAAGTCCTGAGAGGAGAAGCCTAAAAGTGAGGAGTGCATCAAATCCAGCTTTATCTCTATTTCTTTTTCTAATAAGTTTAATAAATGTGATGAAGGAAGGGAAGTATAAATGTGATGAGGGAAGGGAAGTACAATGAAATGATGAAACCAAAGAATAGAGAGGTTCAAAATTCCTAGAGCTGCAAAGGATGAATAATCCCCTACTCTGTGGTGGGAGAATGTTGTGTACACAGGAAGAAATGACTCCAGGCAGGTGAAATTATGCTTTACAGAAGAGAAATGTTAGCGTTATACATACGTCTTCAGTTGGAAGCATCTTGCTTTAGTAAGATATAAAGAGCTTTGTAGACTCATGCAAATCCATATGCATATTCATGAGTGTGTGTGTGTGTGTGTGTGTGTGTGTGTGTGTGTGTGTGTGTGTGTGTGTGTGTGTGTGTGTGTGTGTGCATGTGCGTGTGTGCATGTCTGTGTGTGGGAACACATGCAGTACAATGCAGATGTCTAAAGCAGCTGAATCCTGCTGTACAAATCTCAGAATGTGGAAAATGAGGGGAGTTGTGTGAAAGTAATTAGGCAGCTCAAAGAAGCAGAAGTCCGACAGCTAAGTTAATGTTACGTGTACAAGGGCAGCGAATCCTAAAGAGTGGGGAACTCACTTTCACTATGAGGAAGGGTGTAAAATACGGACTCTCTGTGAACATACACATCAGCAAACATGTCCAAGCAGCTGAAATAATGCTTTTCTGTGGTTCCTGTCCATAGATAAGAAAGTGTTGAGATCGCAGCCTTAAAGACCAATGGAAAGGGGTGGCAGAGCACAGATGAGTGATTCTTCTGAGATGGAACAACTCCAGCTTTTGCAGGACCACTCTATGAGTTGTGCAGGTGGTCTGCAAACTTGTACGCACCTTTGGAGACTAGCATAAAATCCTGCTGTAAAGTAGTCTTCTGATAGGAAGATGACCTAGCCTGTGAACTAACATAAACAAATGTAGACATTGGGGTGCAATCTCTGTTTTTACAAGGTGCTTTCTATTTGTTAGGAGGTTGTGAACAAGCATGAACAGTTTTAGGGATGCAAGTTAAATACTTCTGCTATCTGTCTTCTTTTCGGTCAAATTCAAATAAATAGAAACATAGGGGAGAATATTTCTTGACAAAAGCACATTCAGAGAAGATGGGGAGTGGGAAATGGAATAGAGTACTACCTGATAAAGACACTTTATGGGAAGATGAAACCACCTGTTGCCATATCATTTTCTTGCTGTAAGGAAATGGGATGAGAGGTGTTGGTTTTACTTGTTGTAGTTATCTGTTTCAACTTCAGAAAGCTGTAAGGCTGCATCATTAGTTTCAGTGTAAGAAGTAAAGGCTTACTGTTTTATCCACACATAGTTTATTGTTTTTGTGAAGGAATAATGTTTGCTTGTAGACTGTGAAAGATGAATTTGGTGTTGTTTAAAATGTGTTGTGAAATCCCGCTGCTCCACAGTGAAAGAGGCCAGTAGCTGGTGCAGTTGGTGTTCTGTGCCATCCAGACTTGTTGCAACAATTTTTTCATACATCATTTAATGTCTGTGGCACCAATGAGAACTCAGATGTCATTCCATCCCACCAAATAAATAAAGCCAAACATATACACACATGTGCACAAACACACACACACACACGAGCGTGTGCTCGCGTGTGCGCACACACACACACACACACACACAAATATTCTGTCATGACAGGGATGCATATTAAATACGGTCTACATATTCATGCAGCATAAATCTGTATAACACAGACCCTTCAGTTTTTGGATTGGTGCAACTTAATACAGGTTTTTAAGTGGGCAGGGAGTAACATGTAAGGTATGACATCCCAGTAAAGTGACACTCAGTGAATGTTATGCATCTGTGTTCCCCTGCTAAGAAAGGCAAACTCTTCCACTGAGTCTTGAATCAACTCCCAAATGACCTTCTCTTACTTGTCCTCACTGTAAGATTCATGCCACCAAGATTGTAGAGTGACATTTTCCATTATCTCTCTGCACCCCCACAGCTGGGGGGGGGGGTGAGGTGTTGGAGGGGAATCAGAAAAAATCTGATTTGTTAGGGAGGGCAAAACATATAAAGCAGTGATGCAGCATCTTAACAAGGTTTCTTTGAAGATGAAGAGGATGAGAAGCCAGTGTCAACGAAATACTTATGTGTGAACAGATGGTTAACGAAGGTGGCACAATGTAGGATTGCTAATATAAAACTTTGCAATTAGAATTGTGTGGGATGATAAACTAAAGAATGATGTTATGATGCATTACCTTGCAGTGAGGGCAGTACTGAGGTGAACTAGGTCTTTCTTATTTATACTGACTGGGGCCAAAAAAGCTAGAATGTGTTCAGTGAGTGTTAGGCCACCAGATGGTAAAATGACACTGTTTGTGCCACATTACTGAGACTGGAAACCCAAAGCTGACATCAAACTCAAGTCAGCACCCATCAGACAAGGCTGAAGTAGATGATGTGGTACATAGACTGCTGTTCTCATGTATTAACCTGTGCAAATGTCAGGAGTTGAAAATGGCGTAATGCTCATGTAGTCGTGAGGAAGAACTGTACATCTGAGCATCCTACAACATGGGTTTCACTAAATGCGGAAATCAGTCTGGGAGCTCTGCAGATCCTTGTCTGCCTAGCTAAGCCTGTGCCAGTTTTCTGGATTCAGCCTCTGTCCAGTTTCAGTATATGGATTGATGGGTGAAGGCCCTTTGTCTGCACCACTGGCATGAGGACATGTTTGAGGGTGAATGGATTGTGCCAAGTCTTCAGAGAGATGATCAGTGTATGGGACTGCAGAAAAGGGTGATCAGACAGCCTTCAGACTGAGGAATAAAATATTGTTGGGCAAAAAAAGATGACAAAGTCCAGGTTGGTTTATTACTGAAACAGGTTGTCAGGATAAGGACAGGATAATGATGAATCTTTTACACACTTTCTTTATATGCATTTTCTGTGTTTTCCATGCTAATTACCACAACTATATAAAGTTAGTCAATCACATATCATCTGCAGGTCCTTTATCTTATAAAACAATTGGTAGGAGTGACCAAACTATATGATCCGTTGACTTATTTCTAAGATGAAAATGGTCCACCAGACTGTTGCCTGTTCTCTGAAGCAACAGCTTGGACACTGAAAAACTAGACAGGCAGTATTTGCAGTCTGAGGGGATCAAGATAGTAAGAAGTATCAGAGCCCTGGTGTTAGGTCAGTGCTAAAGACACATCTGATGTCCAATAAAGCAAGAAAACACAAAGTAACAAAACAAAGCATTAAAGTGGAAACAATGAATCAATGACTGTATTATGTTATGTATTATTCACATTAGAAGGTTAATCTGACCCACAGCAGTGGCCATGCCCTTATGACTTGATAAGATCCGTTTACACCGGTACTGTTCTAGATCTCTAATACCACAAGTGGGATTCAGCAAGAGGAACTATGGTGGGATCAGACTCTATGTCACATATAAGGGATGCAGAGTCTCATTGTCATCAGATCTGATAACCCCTAGTTAGATAAAGCACATGGCACAGAAAGAGATCAGTAACATGAACCCTTCAGCCTCACTTCCCCCTGAGCAAAAATGCTTAAAACATTCTTCAGTTGCATATAAACCTCAAAAACAAACATACAAGGAAAATCAGTCTAGCTTACTTGCAGTCTTCTGCGTCTCATAATGCCAGAGTCATCCATTGTCGATGGCAGAGACAAGCAGCTGCCCTGAGCTCCCAGTCAGTGAGTGCCGTCCTTAAACTGTCACTGAAAAACTTAACATCCGCATCAGATTAATCCATCAGCAGTAGAAGCCAGACCAAGCCAGACTGCTGAGTGAGCAAGCAGTAAGTAGCAACGGCAGCAGCAGAACGAGGAAGAGGAGGGAGGAGGAGTCGGATCAGCTTCAGAACCAAACCTGTTCACAGCAGCACAGCACTTCGGGCTTCCCAGCTGAACTCCTCAGTGCACACAAAAAGAAGGCACCCATGCTAAAACACATATGCATGTTTACCATTCACTCTCTATTGCTTCAAAGCATTGGCTTATTTCTTTGTTTTCTTAGGGCTG